>NC_040036.1:51202836-51373860 GCF_003713205.1 Coffea eugenioides | reverse complement strand
TGCATGATCAAATGAAAAACTTCTTGCACATGTCTGAGTTGATGGGTTGAGGGAATGTTCGTCCATCCATTTCTGCCAAAATAAGTGCTCCGCCAGGTAATACCTTTTGGACAATGAATGGCCCTTACCAATTTGGAGCGAATTTGCCTTTGACCTCATCCTGCATTGGCAAAATCCACTTCAGTACTTTGTCACCTTCTTCGAATGCACGCCTATGGACTTTTTTGTTGTAAACCCGGGCCACACGTTTCTGATAGCACTGACCATAACAGATAGCATTGAGTCGCTTTTCATGTATCAAAATCAATTGCTCATGGCGCTGCTACATCCAATCAGCCTCCTCCAATTTAGCTTCCATGAGGATTCGTAGCGAAGGAATTTCAACTTCAGCTGGTAATACAGCTTCCATTCCATACATGAGTGAATATGGCGTTGCCCCAGTCGATGTCCGGATAGAAGTCCGATATGCCATTAATGCATAAGGCAACTTTTCATGCCAATCGCGATGTCTTTCAGTCATTTTACGGATAATCTTCTTCAAATTCTTGTTTGCGGCTTCTACAGCTCCATTCATCTGAGGCCTATAAATGGCAGAGTTGCGGTGTCTGATCTTGAACTGCTCGCATAGTCCATCTACCATGTCATTGTTCAGATTCTTGGCATTGTCTGTAATAAGCGTTTCGGGTACTCCAAAGCGACAGATGATGTGATCTCTCAAGAAATTGACAACTACCTTCTTCGTTACATGTTTGAATGACTCCGCTTCAACCCATTTAGTAAAGTACTCAATTGCCACCAATATAAGTCGATGTCCATTTGAAGCGGGAGGATCAATTGTACCAATTACGTCCATACCCCACATTGAACAGGGCCATGGGGCGATCATACTATGCAATTCAGTGGGTGGAGCGCGTATAACGTCACCGTGCATTTGACATTTTATACATCTCCGGAAAAAATCTATACAATCACGCTTCATAGTAAGCCAGAAGTATCCGGTTCTCATGATTTTCTTTGCTAGCAAATGGCCATTCATGTGAGGTCCACAAACGCCACTATGCACTTTTTTTCATCATATTTTGAGCTTCGTCTTCATCAATGCACTTTAAAAGGTTCAAATCTGAGGTTCGTTTGTACAAAACTTCTCCACTCAAGAAAAATTTTGAAGCCATTCTACGCAGAAAACTCTTGTCCTTTGTACTAGCATGCAGAGGGTAAGACCCAGTTTTGAGAAACTCTTTAATATCATTATACCAAGGAATATTGTCAGAGGACTTGTCTACAACCCAACAGTGGGCAGGCTTGTCTTGAAGTTGAATCTGGATTGGTTCGATCCTTAATTTATCTGGATACTGAATCATAGAAGCTAAGGTGGCCAAAGCATCAGCAAATGCGTTTCGGGCTCGCGGGAGATGTCTGAACTCCAAATTTTGAAATTGCTTGGCCAGAGTGAGCAGACTACAATGGTAGGGCAAAATTTTTGAATCTTTGGTTATCCACTGCTTCAAGGTTTGGTGCACGAGCAAATCTGAATCACTGAAAGCTATCAACTCTTTGATTTCCATTTCTAAAGCCATTTTGAGACAAAAAATGCAGGCTTCATATTCAGCCATGTTGTTTGTGCAAGCAAATTGCAATTTGGCAGCGGCAGGGTAGTGCTTCCCTTCGGGTGAAACGAAAACAGCTCCAATTCCAGTTCCGAGAGAATTCGAAGCTCCATCGAAGAAAAGCCTCCATTCAGAGCTTTGCTCACTTATATCGTCTGTGGCGCCTACAAATAAGACTTTCTCATCAGGGAAATAAGTATGAAGTGGTTGATAATCATCATCCCTTGGATTTTCTGCCAAATGATCAGCTATAGCTTGCCCCTTGACAGCCTTTTGTGAAGTGAAAACAATATCGAACTCTGAGAGAATTATCTGCCATTTAGCCAGACGTCCAGTTAGCATCGGCTTCTCCAAGAGATACTTCAAAGGATCAGATCGAGAAATAAGATAAGTGGTATGGCTCAACAGGTAGTGTCTCAGCTTTTGAGTTGCCCAGGCCAATGCACAACAGCTTTTCTCAATGAATGAATAATTGGCCTCATACTGCGTGAACTTCTTGCTTAGATAGTAAATGGTTTGCTCCTTCCTTCCGGAGTCATCATGCTGCCCGAGGACACAACCAACTGCTTCTTCAAGCACAGATAGGTACATGATTAATGGTCGACCCGGCTTGGGTGGCACTAAGACTGGCGGATGTAACAAATAATCCTTGATCTTATCAAAAGTTTGTTGGCATTCTTCACTCCAATACAATGGCACATTCTTTCTCAACAATTTGAACAACGGCTCGCATGTGGCAGTTAGCTGGGCAATGAATCTCCCAATAAAATTGATCTTTCCTAAAAAACTTTTCACGTCCTTCTGAGTTTTCGGCACTGGCATATCTCGAATTGCTTTGATTTTTACTGGATCTATCTCTATGCCTCTTTTACTAACAATGAATATCTCGAATTGTTTTGATTTTTGCTGGATCTATCTCTATGCCTCTTTTACTAACAATGAAGCCCAACAATTTACCAGCGGGTGCCCCAAAGGCGCACTTTGCAGGATTTAGCTTCAAATTGTACTTCCGCAACCTTTCGAACAACTTTCTCAAATCGACCAAATGGTTCTCTGCCCTTTTAGACTTGATTATGATGTCATCCACGTAGACCTCCATCTCCCGGTGGATCATATCATGAAACATGGTGGTCATGGTCCTTTGATAAGTAGCTCCGGCATTTTTTAAACCAAATGGCATCACTCGGTAGCAAAATGTGCCCCAAGGGGTGATAAAAGCAGTCTTTTCCTTATCCTCTTCTGCCATCAAAATCTGGTGGTATCCAGCGAAGCAATCACAAAAAGATTCAATCTCATGTCCAGTGGTATTGTGCAGGAGAATGTGAATATTTGGCAGAGGAAAATCATCTTTAGGACTGGCCTTATTGAGGTCTCTATAATCTACACAAACTCGCACCTCTCCATTCTTTTTTGGAACAGGGACTGGATTCGGGTAATGAGAAACAATGATAATGTTGGTTTTGAGCTGTTTTTCAATTTGCTCTTTTATTTTGAGGCTCATATCTGGTTTGAATTTTCGGTTTTTGCTTTACGGGTGGAAAAGTAGGGTCTGTGGTCAACTTATGCACTACCACATCAGTTGAAATACCAGTCATATCATCATAGGACCATGCAAATACATCCTGGAACACAGTCAAAAATTCAAGCATCTCCTTTTTCTGCCTCTTATTCAAATGAATACTAATTTGCACCTCCTTAACTTCATCTTTAGTGCCAATGTTAACCTTTTCTGTTTCTTCCAGGTTCGGTTTTGGTTTCTCCTCATATTGTTCAAAGTCCTTTGCAAAAGAATCGAATACCTCCTCATTATCACTCTCGCTTTGGAGCTCGGATTCCCAGACCTCCAAGTCGTGAGTGATACAGAGATTGCCATTATTGAATTCCAGAATAGTGATATCCAAAGGATCAAATAGTTTTATTTTTGGCCATCTGAAAGAATTAACGAATGTGGAATAATAAGCAAACAAACATACAACAAACAAATGTACAAGCAATATGGCAGAAATATAAACCAACGAATAAACAAAACAACATGACAAGAACAACTTGTGTATTTTCATAAAACCTTTGATTGAAAGCGAAAACAAAAAGAAAGCAAGTGGAAATGAAATGAAAATTTAACAATATTTGCATATGCAATATTTCAGTCAAAGGCAAAGATGCTTTCATTAGCTATTTACAGATGCAGAAGTATTTTCATGAATTCGCATGAATGACAAACCCCTTTAGGTTTACCGAAACTCCTTCTGAATGGGCAGAAACTCGGCTGTCCAATTGGAAATTGATCCTTCAGGGATGTCGGGAAACTCGGCCTCATCTGGGAAACTGTAATTCATATAACACATCACACATAAGCATGCATATCTTAACTTTCTAGGGCCTCTTTCATCATATTGCATGACTCTTTTCTTATATACGTATACCCATTCCCCATATTCTCCCTTATATGTATATTACTCGTCCCTTTTGTATGAAACATGACATTAGACTTGCATTTCATATAAGCATTAGAATTAGGTTAAATCATTTGCTTGATTAGGTTAGGAATACCCCTTGGATATGGGATATGGACGAGTTTGGCTTTTCTAGCCTTAGCACGCTCGTATTCCCTCTATTAAAGGGAAAATTGAGTCACGAACATTAGTCCCCTGTACCCGACATGATGCATTCCTTTAAGACATGTATATTTCTATAATTATTTTATTCTTTTCCTCTTCTTAGAGTCTCATATTTTTGCATTATTCGTGACCTCTCCAAAGAGTCACTGTTGGGCATCACAACTAATGTGATTGGCACCACTCAAGTTTTGAAGAGAAATTTTGCCCCCAATGTCCCCCTAGGTCTAGGGTTTGCATTCATATAGCACATCCGAATGTGATAAATCTTTTGGTTAAAAATAAGAAAATCTTTGACTAAATCACGCAACTAGCCTTGGTTAGGTTGAGAGGGTGCCTTGGACCTCATCCTTGCCTTCCCTCTCATCAAATGTGACTCCCGAACACTTTCTCTGATTTTTGTAGACTTAGGAGTCGTTTAAAAGGGTTTTCTATAATTTTACTCAAAAATTTATTTTTTAGGTGACTTGGTACACCTTAACTCAATACCAAGTGGCGACTCCAATTTTTCAAAACCCTTTTAAACTATTATTTTGGGTCGAATCGTCGCATTTTCAAGTCCCATTTAGACCCATGTTTTTTTTTCCATTTCCTTTGTAAATTAAAAATTCATTTTTCAAATAAAAAATTCACTTTTTAAAACTTTTTATTTATTTATTTTTCTTATAAAAAATGGGGCGCGACAAGTCTCTCGGCTACTAGCAAATTTTCCAGCAGCTTAATTGATCACCAATCCAACTTTTCCTTGGCTAAATCAGTGTTTTAAGTACTCAAGTTCGACATGCAAACACTTAGCTAGCTAATTAACATTTCTAGTTCGAAATCAGATTCGAATAACAACTACAAACATCCCAAAAATCCAGAAATTTGTCCAGCTAGCCTCGGATGAACATGCATGTAAGCTGGTTTCATTTTATTTTTATTTTTCTTGCCTAACCGAGCTAACTATCCTCATGCAAGACTTAATCACCTAGTGTTTAGTTGGTTAATCGAAATTACAAGCTCAGATTACTTTAACTAAGCAAGATTAAGTCTGCATTTCCTAATCAACTCTCGGCAATTTCTATTTCCTTCCAAACCAGATTTCTTAAGCTATCAATCTCATCATCCGAACGCACAAACAATACATGCATGTCTTAATCATCTTGTTATTTTTTTTTTACTTAGTTAATCACAATTTCTGCATTAATCATCTCAGATTGTCAAGAGATAAACGAATTAATCTCAGCATTATCCCCTTAAAGTCTCGGCAAACCCACTTTCTGCGCACATCAGAATTTTCCTTTCCTCAATTACTCATCCGAACGCTTAAACATTACATGCAAGCTCCTTAACATCTTCACCTACTTGTAGTTAGTCAGTCTAAGTCCAAGATTTACCTCGAACTGAAGCTTATACGCGTGGCACAAAAGCTGTCAGGTTTCCTCCTCTCTCGGACAGCTTACGCACTCGATGGTTGCAGCTGTGGAGTTGTGGTTGGAACTAATGAAGATGGTGACGATCAGCCGCTGGTTGAGTTTAAGAAAATGCAGAAGGAACTCACACAGCGTTTCTCTCCTTTCTTCCCTCTAGCTCCCGGACAGAACAGAAAAACTACAGCTCGGGGTTTTCTTTTTCTTACTCTCGGATACAGCAGGCAGCTCTCTTCTCACGGTCGATACTCACGAGGTAAGGTGGAGTGGTGGTGCGAGGCTGAGATAAAGTGGAGTGTTTGAGAGAGGTAATTCGCGGTGAAGAGAGGTTGAGTGTTGGAGAGGTGAAAGTGAAGTGTGTTCGGCCGAATGGAAATGGCTATGTTATAAGGTTGGCTGAGAGGGTGTTGGTGTGGTTGCATGGTAATTTTCCGAAATAGTGGAGGAGTATTTCGGTCTTTTCACATCTCCTCCTAATTTCTACTCAAGTCCTCAATTCTAACTTAATTCCAAAAATTATCCCAAATGTGATTTAAACGCCTAATTATATACTAACCTTGCGAAAATTTAATCATTGGGAATTTTCACGTCCTAAGTATACTTAGTATACTTGTATCGATTTTGTCTAAAATTTATCGATTGCATCTTAATACTAAGGTTCCTCATAACCCTTTACATTATTAACAATTAAACTAGCTATCGGACTTTAAAGAATTTATTTTTAAGGAATAAAATTAATTTAACTCAAGATTTATTAATTTAGTATAACAAAACCAATTAATTTAATAGTTTAGCACAATTATATTATTTTTCACATAAAAATTATATTTTTTACGCACTTATTTAAAAACAAATAAATAATAAAAAAATAATGCTAGAATTTATTAAAGAATAAGAAATGCAAATGAAATATGCACTGAGGTATATATATATATTTCGAGGTTCTCACAGTCTCATGTATTTGTTGTAGAATGGTTCTTGTTATTGTCACTTGGAGATGTGATTCTTGCTTTTGAGGTGGTTGTGCTTGTAACCAAGGTTTGTGAGTAAGTTAGTGATTGTGTCCTAACGAGAGTTAGGTAGGCGGCCCGCTAAACCCTTTGGTTCACCTTAAGGGGAGATGGGGTCGTCACACTCAACTTGTGCACTGATTATTAAAACCATTGACATTCATATATTTGCATTGTAGACACCAAATTTTTGGTTTCGAATTTTTTTAGTTTAATTTTAGATTTATTTGTTTCAATTTTAGGTTTATTTTGGTTGTTTCCTGTTTCGTGCCTCTTATCGTATTTTAATTAGTTTACGAGCATTTATTTTATTTACTAATTTGATTAAAAAAAGAAAAAAAAAAGATGAAAGTGAAAAATGAAGAAAAAAGATTGAAAAATGGCAACTTTGTTGTTTTTAGTTTGTATATTTTGATGTGATGTTACTTAAATTGTTGTTTTTTATTACTTAGCTTTATTATTGATTTTGTTAAATTATTATTCTAAAAAAAAAAAAAAACAACAAAACAAAAACAAAAATACGTGGCATGCCAGAACGCAAGAAACAAAAATGCAGTTTTCTTCCAGTGGGTTTTCCGGACATTTTTGCTCAATATTTTGCTCCATCGGATTAGCATAGTACAAGGATCTGACCCTTCATCCGGCAACTCAAAATCCTGGAATGCAAAAGCCATCTAATGGCTCACGGAGGGTCACAGAAAATGCAGAAAAAGGGGACCGTAGATGCTAGGTTGAGGGATGGTTGATGCCTATATAAAGCCATGAAGTTGACGGGAGATTGAGAGAGGGACGGCTGGGGTTTGAAAAAAAAAAAAAAAAGAGCTGGGGGAAAGAGCCGAGAGATAGAGAGCTAAGAGTGAGGGGCGGCTGCTGGAACAAAAACTGAAAATGACCGAGAGAGAGAGCTGGGGGTGACGGTGAAACAGAGGGCAGAGGGAGAGTAAGAAAGGGAGAGACCAAGAGGAAAGGGAGGAGCGGCCAGAAAGCAAAAGCGAAAAGAAAAAGCAGAGAAAAACTTCGTCTGGAAATCAAGGGAAAGAAAAGAAAGAAATGGGCGGCGGACGGAGGAGCTTTGGGGAGAGCAAAAGAAAAATCCAGAAACCAGGGGAAGCAAGGCAAAACGAGACAGCAAGGAGAAAGAAAGAGAGATCTGGTGCTGTTTCCTCAAGGAACGAAGAAGGTACTAGGACTGTTGACCCTCACAAGAAGCTGTTATCATCTCATTAAGCCAACATCAGTCACGGATCTTCACCAAGGGAGAATACAAGCACTGTAAGTTTCTTTTTTTGGTTTTGTTTGTTTTTGTTCCGAGTCTTGCTTTGATTGTCTGTGCTCCTTGGTGGCTGAAATGGTGGTTCGTTTGACGTTTGTTGTATGCGCGGCTTGACTGAGAGGTCATGAATGCCCTGCTGCCAAAATTCTGTTCAAAATCTTTTGATAGAAACTTAGAGCTAAAAGCCATCAGCTTCTTGCATCTTGTTTGAATTTATGGCTAATGTTTGTATGCTGAACAAACATAACTCAGAAATATAGCATGAGGTTTCGGCAAGTCTGTTTTAATGTTGCCTTGACTGCTGCCTCTCCGTTTCTTGTTGCTTGTGTAAACTTTGATGTTGAGTTTCAGTGTTAAATGGAGTAAGTGCCCAATTTTTGGTCTGTTTTGGACGTTGATTGTTGTGATTTTGTTGTTTTGGAATCGAGGCTTTGATGTTTGGGTTAAAAATATTAGCTTGGGTTGGATGGAAAATGGCATTAGAATGAATACAAGAATTGCAGGAAAAATGGCTGGAAAATTTGCAGAAGCTTGTTTTGCACTACTTTGCATGAACTTGCATGATTGCATTTTCTTGGACTGATTTTTGGTATATTTGCACGTCTGAATGTTGTTGTTTTTCCTGGTTTAAAAGCAAGGTTGATGTTTGATGGAGATGTTTGTTGGGTAAGTGTGGAAAAATTGTTTTAGCATGAACACCTCTCGGTTGGGTCAAAGAAATGAAATTGCAGAAAAGTATTGCAGCAGTCTTACCAAACGGGTTTGTTTTGGTCACGAGAAATTTCATATTCTTCCTTACTTGACCTTTCGGTTTGATAGCCATTAGAATGTTCGATGATACTCTTGCTCTGGTTCAGTTTTCCTTGGGCTGAATTTTGTGTATAAGGTCTGCTGCAATAAGCTTGAAACAATCGATTTGACGCAGCAGATTTTCTTTCCTTCTTAACTGAAGTTGGTAGTGGATCTGATACCCTCGTTGTTATTTGCTATTAACATGAGCAATGTTTGTTTCAAGTTGTCCCTTGTGGGTCAACATTATATTTTCCTGAGGAGTTCATGGTTTGGCTTAGGATTGGGATGCTTTCTTGAATGTTGTAGCTTAATGTTTTCAAGCAAAAATAATAAGATTCCTTGCTGCGGATTGGTTGTGTTTTGATAAGCTGCAATTTCGCAGCAAGAGGTGCGAAGTTGCAGAGAAACTCTCGCTGCATTTTTTTTCTTTTCTCAGACCAGATTTGCGTGCTTCTTGTTCTGGAATTCTGTTTACCAGATTTGGGGTAGTTAATTCTTTGGTTGGAAGGTTTGTTCGTTAAAATGGCATGCCATAGTTTCCTGCTTTTGCTCTGTTGATATTGCCGTGGATCCGAAAGGTGCGCAACTGAAAGTTGCAGAATTGCATGTGAATGTTTGCTAAAGAAAAACTTCTACGTAGCTTGCATGAATTTGCATGAAATAATTTTCTGAAAATCTCACTTTGACCCCTTGGCTTCCAACTAATGCCATTAGGACCCAATCAATTGAATAATTTCATCAATTTGGTCCTTGGTAATTTTAATTTTTGCAACTTCATTGCTTGTTTGTTTCAATTAACTACCATGCTTTGTTTGAATTGCACTTAATTCATGATTTTAAGAGTTTTACGACCAAGTGAGTTTGTGTTTGCCTATTTTCTTTAACTTTCTCAAATAAATTGGTACCTTGACCTTTTCTTTTATTTTGGAGGGCGAATAAATCATTTCACTTCGTTAGGGTATCGATTCAAGGGAGGTACACTCTATCCCTTATTTTGACCTTATTTGACCCTATGTGATCCAACGTGCTAAGTGAAAATTGCATGTCTACCTCGCTTTCCTTGCTTTTCCTTAATTCATTTCATTTATTTCATTTACTTTTGCTTTTATCAAGTTATTCTTTATGGGGTATGTGTACACCTCTTGGCTTGTAATAGATAGGGCTTGAAGTGCATTCTTGGTCCAATTTTCCCCTTCCCCTTTTGTTTTAGTTAGCAAATGTAATAGGTTCATTAGATTGATTGCTTGCTTTTGTTGCTACGTGTTAAGTTGCTTTATTAGGCTCTTGCATTTAGTCGAGCATGCTAAGTGTTATGTGCTACGTGCTTATAGGTGATTGGCATGTCTACTTGCTTTCTATAGTCATAAATGAATGTAATGGATGAATGCACGTCACCACACTAGTCCAACGCTAGTTGTGGCTCATTGTCCCGTTTTCCACTAGTCCAACGCTAGTAGGAATTCATAGATAGGGGCTAGTCCAATGCTAGACCCTTAGGGATTTCCCTCACTAGTTCATACTTGCATGTTTCACTACATTTCATGCATTTTTCTTAGTTTTCTAGCATTTGGCATGCTCCTCCAATCCTTTCCCTTTCATTTTAGGCTTTTGCATCTTCATGCTAGTTATAGGGTACATTTGCTTGAGGGTCCCCTTTCGATAAGGGAAACGAGCGAGTGTGGCTACAAAATAGCCTTAGCACGCTAGTTCTTCCTTCTAATCAAAGGGAAAATTAAAGTCATGACATTAGGAGTCATTCCCGTACCCGACTTGATGCATTCCTCTAGTTTCATGCACTCTCATTCTTATCATATCACTTCCTCACTCTTTTATCCACATTTTCTTACTATTTATATTTTTCTCAATCCACATGCCATGTGTGCACATTTTTCTTCTTTTATCATTTATTTTTTACCTCACAAATTGCACTCAATTGCACTTATATGTATCTACTATCATGTTTTCATCCACTAGCACACAAACACCTTTATTTTCTCAATTTGCACACATGCACTTGTCTTACATTCGCACATATGCACGTTTTCTTACATTTTCACACTTGCACTCATATTTGGGTCTTCATTTGCATCATTCGTGACCTCTATGAGGACTTTCCTTATTGGCCACCACAACTCATGTGGTTGGGACCAAAAAGCTTCATAAGAGACATTTTAGATTTAGGATTGCATTTTTTTTAGCATCCATTAGTCATGTCCAACATGCAACACATACTTTGGGTAGAAGAAATTAGGAAAAGAAGGGTTAAGTCACGCAACTAGCTTTGGCTAGGGTAAAGGAGTGCCTTAGGCTTTGCCTTTGCCTTCTCCCTTATCAAATGTGACCCCCGATCCCTCGCTTTGGTTACGTAGACCTAAAAGTTCTTTAAAAGGGGTTTGTTTACTTTGCTTTTCCAAAAAAATCACTTTTTGGGTGACTTGGTACACCCTAACTCTATACCAAGTGGCGACTCCATTTTTCCATTCAAAAACCCTTTTTGAACTTTGTTTGGCCAAATCATCGCATTTTCAAGTCCCACGGCCTTTTATTTTCACTTTCACACGTGTTCACATACACATCCCACACACTACTTTCACACATCATCAAAAAGTGGGGCGCGACATGTTTTAATTAGGTGTCCGATTTTAGTTTGCCAAGTTGAATAACTATTAATTTCAATGAATTCATTTGAATGAAAAGAATAAATAATGCTTTGGTGGTTCACTCTGTTGGGACAAATCTTGCTTTGTTTTCCTTTTTTAATCTTTAACCACTTTTTAAAAAAATAGAAGTGAGATTTTTTGTCCTTGATAGGTTTATTTCAATTTGTAAATCTTACAATATATAAGTTGTTGACTGGAATTGTTTACAGCCTAGAGGGGCTTGACTTTTTATGATAAATTGATGGGAAGCGTGTAAACCTGGATGCTTGACTTCAAAAAATTAATGATAAATCTCATTTTGTGCTTGTACACTCAATGGTTGAATATTCCTTTTCGATAAGGCAGAAGTGTTGTTTGGATTTAAGCATTTTGTCTTCTATTATTTTCTGAATTATGCTTGTAGTACTTCTGGTAATAAAAGAGTTTCACTCATTTGCACCTTAGGTAGTTAGGTACTGTTATTTTTCTAATGGTGACTTTCTTTTAATTTGCCGAAGATTTTTCACATTCACGTTGAGAATGAAAATTACTATTCAACTTAAGGCGACATAGCTACAACAAAATAAATATGCTTAAGAATAAAATGAGCTAAGACTTCCAAAAAAGGTCAAATCAAATTAAAAAGGTCTTAAGTTTCTATCAAATCAAATCAAATCAAATGAGCTAAGACTAGTCTTAAGTTTCTATCAAATAGAAAAGGTCAAATCATTTCTACTGAAATTATTGCATTGCTTTGGCATTGATTGTAAACTATGGATTTTGTTCTATTATTGGTAATGCATGCCAGTTCTTTGTGTAATTTTCTAACCGAAGGCGAAGAATAAGCAAGCATTAAGGGGAAAGCTCAGTGATTTGTTTGTCTTTATCTTCTACTTCTATGTCTGTGGTTGTGTTCAAGCATGTTCTAACTCTAGATTGAGAAGGTTGGTCAGTTTTTGCTGCCACAGTTGTTGGAGAAAGAAAAATAGAAATAAAAAGTTACTTAGTAGTTAGAACAAAAGATAATGAGGTTAAAATAGCAAATTCATGAAGTGAATGTCAATAATCCAACTATCATGGTAAAGTTTTTTTGGTTTTTTCTAATTATAGAATTTTTTTTACTTGTTCAGATCTTTGTTTTCTTGTAATTGGTGTTAACTTTTTCTTTTCTTTTCTATTATAAAAAATGCCTCCATTTTACGCTATTGAAAGTTTTGTCCCAACTGGAAAGCTAAATCAAGAACAAGAACATTAAGGCCTTGTCTGGAATGCATTTTTTAATTACTGTAGCGATTTAATATATATGAGGTAAAAAGATGATTGAAAAATATGTTCATGGAAAATGTAGCAATTTTTTTTTGTTGAAAACTTGCTATCCAAACAAGGCCTAAAGTTTTACAATTAACCAATACTTTAAACCTACAATATTCACTGTATTTTTATTATTCTATTTTGTTTTGGTTTTTGCTTTCATATTTGCAGTATTGGTATTCTTATCATGTTTGATTTAATTTTCCCTTTTGTTGTTATTATTTCCTTTTTCCATATGCTTGCCTTTTGATTATTTTATTAGATTCAACATTTGGATTTACAGGGAAACATAAAAGTATGGATTCCTTTTGTTCTTTATTAAATCCTTAAGTTTTTATGTTAATCTATTCCAGGTTTTTTCCATTCTTTTAGGTAACTTTTGTGACAACCCCACCTCCCCCTAGGGCCTACCCAAGGATTTGGTGGGACCGCTTGCCCAACTTTCGTCAGGACTTACTCACTTACATTTTTGAAATAGTCTTTCACGCCTCAAGATAAATATAGAAGTTCTATTCATCTAAGAATTTCACTTAATTTACAACCCAAAAGTGTAATATAGGATTTCATTACCAAATCTCCAAAATACATTTCATTTACAAAAGTACACGTACATGAAGATTATATACACTATTTCACGCTTACTTGCTCTGGCCTCCACTCCTGTAAGGAAAACAAAACTAAAGGAATGAGCTAAAAGCCCAGTAAGGTTCCTAAACATGCAATCAGGTAGAGAAACCATGGAAATATTACATTTAACAATTTGCACACCTTGCACGATAATATACAGTCATTCAAGAAATAAACATTCAATCATTGGAAGGATACGTGCTCACTTGGAGCCATTCATTCAGTCATTCAGTCGCCGACCATTTCCCTTATTCCTCCGACATTTGAAAACATTTAACAGTGAAAACTCCTTCAGTATTCATTTTATTTAGTCAGTCATTTCATTCATTGCATTTCATTCACTGGCCAGTTCTCCACCAGACTTCGTGGTAATACTCGAATATACCAAAACACTGTCCCAAGGTCACCAGCCGCCCGACCGAGTCCGCTTCTGGCTCGAGTTGACTGGCAACGAAGGGCAAGGGCCCAGTTCAACCAAAGGCTTACATTCATGCACAAATAACATTCAATCATTTAATCATTGAAAATTCGTATTCACTTAGGTCGAGCGCGATAAAGTACACACTCGCCCATTGAAAATCCATTTAACAATCATTGAAAAGCATTCACAACATTTCACTTAGTCGTTGGAAGCACAACATGCAAGAACACTCACTTTTTAAAGTAGAGCAACGCTAAACGTTCAACTCCGGGTCGTGCTCGCTCCCACCGTTAAACCCTAAAAGTAACCAAGACAAGATGTCATGGTCCGATCATTCAAAACTTAGGTTAATAAGGTGCTCACTTTATCCTTAATCATGAGCCATACGCCTATTTAAATTCGGCCTCTCAAAACACAAAACTCAAAGACAAACTTGAAAGCCAATCGAAGAATGTCCAAATGCATTCTAGGGCTATGATTCAAGTAAGTTATTAGTATGAAAAGAAAACACTTGGATTCAAAAGGTGCAAGAAACAGTAAGAGAAAAATTATATATATATATATATAACTCATGAAGCTTAGCAAGACATACGTAAGATATACACACCGCTATTAGAAGAAAATAACCAACCTCAGGTCTAAAGTTGGGCAAACGGAACTAGAGAGCAGGATAGAAGAAACCATTACTTTTCCCCTTGCTTTACACATGATTTTTTTTTTGCCAAAATTCCAGCTCATATGTCACTACCAATGTGGACTAAAGCAACCGTAAGTAACCTAAGTCCACACTAACCCAAAATCACCCCTCTAACAACACTCATATCACAAGAAAGAAAGTAACAAAAATTTCAGCAGCACTTCCTCTTATTTTCTTAACTTTTCCATCCAAACTCAACACCTATATTTATAGCAATCCAACCTCAATCACAACAAGTTATATGCTATAAAGTATACTTGTTTAAGGCCACAAAACCATCCAAAATCACACCAATTAAAGTTTAAGACCCAAAAAGTTTTCTCAAAGTTTTCCAAATTCTACTCAATTCATTTGACAAAATTCTCAGCTTTGGCGACATTTTTTGAAAAAGCATAACTTGAGTTTCGTAGGTCAAAAAATCACAAAACTTAACCATTAGAAAAAGGACTCAAAGTACTAATAGATTTTAGAAGACATCTTCATGAAATTTAGCTCATAGGTTAGTCAAATTTTCAATTCAAACTCACTGCTGTCTCATGAGCAAAGACAGAATAGTCATGATTTTTCAAGAAAGTTTGCAGATTTGTTGGTATTTATAGGAGTTGAACCAACCCCTGATTTTTATACCGTTAAAATCCCTATGAGTCTAGTTTCAAACATAACAAACGAAACTCAATTCCAACTTTCCTATACTAAGTTATAGTTAATTTCCCAAAGCTGCGCAGGGCTTTCGGCTAAAATTTTCCAGCAAACTATTAGTTTGAAAAATTAGGTTTTTCTTTTCTTAACCTCTTGTTTTGGCTCAAAAACTAACACATATACAAAGAAATAGCTTGTAACAAGTGTTTTAAGTAAAATCATATATAAGAAAAGACAAAAATGCCCTAAATTCACACCTCAATATCACTTCCACTCACATGAACTTCAAGAAAAAAAAAAAGGGCCAGCATCTCCCCTATTTTTTCCTAATTTTCGCTTCAATTCCAAAGCTGAAGTTTCATAGCAAAACAACTCCAAACAAGTCCACAAAATATAAACTACAAAGGGGGTCCTTATTTCAATCACAAAACTAACTAATTTAAGCATATCCCTAGCACATATACATCATAACCCTAAGCTGGAAATTTAAGCCCTAGGCTGGAATTTGACACTAAGAGCTGGAAAATATGAACCAAAGCTAGAAAAGTTCCACTAACTTCACAAATCCATGATATCTTCCATGAAACCATCACACTCAAGTCATATTTTACTTAAATGGCAAAATAAGAAGAAAAAAGAGAGATTCTTAGTATAATAGCTCAAAACCCCAAGATAAGTTGCAAAACAAGAGCTTTCTTCCTTAAGTGACTTCACCAAAAGCTTCCCTCCAAGCCTAGCTTTAGATTAATCGATGTAGATTTGGGTTAGTGTTTGAATCTCTCATGGATTGAGCAAGAAAGCAAGATGGAACTTGAAGGATTTTTCTCTCTTTTCTCTCCCTTAAGGTTCAGCCATCATGGAAGAAAAATGAAAGAAATTGTGGTTAACTGGAAGATAAAGATGGAAAGAAAGTCTTGGTCAAGGTTTGGTTTGATGGTTGACAAGTGTCAAGATCAAATTCTATTCCTATCCCTTTGTCTCTCTTGTGTTTTTTATCTCCAAAATATCTAGGGTTTCTCTAATACATTTTTAATACTTCTAATTACATAATTCCTCTAGTACCACACTCATTCTCGTCCACCAAATATAACGCACACATCTTACTAGTCGGTCACACTACCTTAATACTCTACGGAACTTAACATGCACTAAAATATAAAAAAGGGAATGATATAACTCTTGACTCAATCAATAAAATTACTATGAAATTAAGGCAAGCAAGGTAAAATAAAAGAAAATATAAATTAATTTTTTCAAAAATAAGAGAATTTATAAATTAATTTTTTTTTCGAGTTCTCACAACTTTGGACTTTTATTCTTTTGGAAGCTAATAAAGAAGATTCTAAGAGTGAAGATGATAATCAAATATGGTGTAATTGGACCTTATATTTTCTGTTTAGCTTTTTGTTGTTGGAATACATACATGCATGCACTTTTCATGGTCTTAGACTAATATGTTTATTCTTGTACGTGGATACCCTCCATTCACAAAGAGATGTTGTGACGTCCCCACTTCTCCCAAGAACGAACCCAAGGGTATCGGCGGGACGCCTGTCCAACTCTTGCCAGGACTCAATACAATTCCAATTCAAACTTGAAGGATAACAACTAAAAATAAAAGTCGAAGTAAAGAAAAGAGGTCGCTTCCATACACAAGTATTCAATCTTACATCAGAAGTTTCAAAATACATCAACTTTCCCAAAATACACCTCCAAAAGTTGTCTTAACAATTACATTCAACACCCTAATAAAAAAATCCAACAAGTTGGCTTCTCCACAATTCCTTCCAATTCAGCTCCTGTTAAGGAAAACAAATCTAACGGGGTGAGCGGATGCTCGTGAGGCCAAGACAACATGCAAAACATGTAGTTCAAATAACATAGCACTTAAACAAGAATGAAAGCTATAACATTCAAGTAGTTCACAATTAATAATAAAACACACTTGATAAGGATACGGGAGCTCTCAGGAGCTATATTCTACTTGCTCGATCCAGTACCCCCACGAGTAGACACTCCGTCAACCGGGTAGGTTATAAATCCGTAGAACTTCACTTACACTTCTCGTTTACCGTTACACCCTCTGCTCCGGGCCCGCACTTCTTTTATATAAGACGATACCGCTCGAGTATACCAAGCGAGATCTCTCCAATAGATCAAGCTTTTAAAATTTTCTCATGGCTCACCAAGTTTCACGACCAAACCCATGTCGGATCGAGTCGCAAGGTCGTCCGATGAGTTTGGACGTCCCCCACTATTATCAATTTAAGTCGAGGAGATTCACTCCAATTGACATATGCAACCATAGCATAATTCACTTTTGCAACACTTCACTTAATTCACTTAGCAATTCACTTCAAGCAATTCAAATACACTTCACTTAAATGAGAACGAGTGCGATAAAGTACACACTCGACTCGACACTTTCAAAATACTCAATCTATGAGAACAATTAAGCACGTAACAACGTTTTATACACTCGACAATCACCAAGTCAAAATAAAAGTGAGTGAGCGAGCAATTAAGCCTTTAGGTGTCCACTTCGAGATTCTCTTGAAGATCTCCTTGAGCGCCTGAACCAATAACAAGTACTTTCACTCACAGCCATGTATTAACTAAGAAAGAAGGCACACTTATTTAGACTAGTCAATGCCTCAAAAGAGAACCTTAATCACTCAAAAATAGAGGTTCAAAAGTGAGGATTTATTAACACAAGAGAAACTGATTTCCTCCATGAAATCGAATTTAAAACGATCAATCAATATCAACGGATAGGGAAACGTTTTCAAAAACTCTTTTCCCGTCAAGTCGGAGAATTTTAGTTTTGCACGTCAAATTTAGGAAAATCAGAAGTTGTACTCAGTAGGACCAAAAACAGAAAACTTTATACCATTGGAATCTTGGTTTGGAGTACTAAAAGTTCCTAGCATTGGAATCTTGGTTTGGAGTACTAAAAGTTCCTAGAAGACACTTTTCTAAGATTCTAAACGGAAAGCACTCATTTTTCAATTCAAAGATTCAGTTCTAATAGGATAGGTTTGAACCAGTCTTGGTTTTGCAGTCATCTTTGGAAATTCGGCATAATTCACAGAAAGTGAACTAACCTTTGAAATTCATAGCACAATAAGAGTTCCAAACAAGGTTTCTAAGACAGCAAACAGAACTAAATTCGGAGTTTTAGGCATCGATATATAGCAATTTAAAGTTGGCTGGAATTTGAACACTGTTCAGAATTTGTTTCTAAATTTGAAGAGCCAACTTTGTAGCATCATTTGGATATCGAAAGGTTATTGAAATAACACCAAATTTGGCAAATTTAAGCTTCTATATATGGACTACCTCCCTATCAAATTTCAATCAAAAACTTACTTGGGAAGGTAGTTAACAAAAATGACTAAAGTTCGAAAAATGTTTCAAGGACAATTTGTCTTCTTGCTTTCCTTCCTTTTCCAAACATTTTGCACAATGAAATCAGTCCCAATTCAATTCATTTTTGAAACCAAGATCCTAGAAACCTTTAGTAAATACTTGATGGTTGATTGACATCAAAATTTTCGAAATATAACATCCCACAACAAAATAGACCAGTGGGCCAGCAAGAAGGAAAAGCTTTCCAGTTTTTCAGCTTTATCGCACTTTCAAAATCAGGCCATAACTCACTCAATACAAGTTCAAATTAAGAATGGTTGATGGCTTTGGAAACTAGGTTCAAAATACTTCATTTCATCAGAAGAAAACATTTCCAAAATCAGTTCACAAGTAATTCGAATTCAAGCCACAAGTTGCAGCTTCTTATGTCCATTCGAATGGAACATGCAGACAGAATAGAACAAAACAGCCGATTTTATCAATTCACTGCAGTTCTCTCAGATCGAACTAGCAAGTGATTTTTATACCGTTAGAAAGCTACGAATGTCTATTTTTCAATGCCGCTAACGGCACTTAATTTCGACTTTATACAAAGAGTTATATTCGATCAAAGGAGCACTGTACGGCTGCCCTGAACCCATTTCCAGATTTCTTTAAATTTCGAAAACTCGAGTTTTACTCAACCAAATCAAATGATTTTCGGACGACACTTTGTACATACAATATACCACATATAACCATCAATTTCACAGCAAAATAATTACCAAAAATTTGAAACAATCACTGAGCAGTAAGGACAGATTTTCGACCAGCTCTAGTGCACCACTTCCTTTGATTTTTCCTTCACTTTCTAACCATATTCTGCTCAATCAACACATAAAAAACCACAAATAACTAATTACACCTCAAGGCAGCTACCTAAAGGCATCATCAAGTCCGCTAGCTTAGAGTTAAAACAAGATAAAATAGGTTTCCTCAAGTCCTCTACCTATTTCATGCTTTGGGTTGTCAAACCCATGAAATCTAAACTTGATTCTTGAAGAAAAATAGAGAGATTGCAAGAGCTAATGGCTACCTCTTACCACTTGAAGAAACTAGAAATTTTCACCACAAAACCTCTAAGAAATCCCCCAAGTTGTTGTCTTTCCTCAAGCTAGAACCGAATTCCAAGTGGTGTGGAAGTTGAGTGAAGATTTTGGGCAAGATGGAAGCAAAATGAGAGGAGCTTTCTTCCTTCCCCTTTTCTTTCTTGTTCGGCCGGCCAAAGAGAGGAAGAGAGAGAGTGTTTGTTGAGCGTGAAGCCTCCCTTGGAAGCTTGAAGAATTTGTGGCCAAAAGCTATGCAAAAGTCAACTTCAAAGAGTTTCGCGCGCGGGTTTCGTACCACCGCTTTCTCTCTTGTTTGTTGCACTTGTGCACTAAACCCCCAATGTAATTCCTTTAACACTATAATTATTCAGTCTTACTAGTCTGATTTAAATTTATTAAATCTCCAATTAGTCACGCGGTGCGACTTTCGAGAAACTATCGACGTGTGCGCAATAAAGTGAAAACTTGAACTCACTCACCTCTAACGCCTCAATAACTTTTCTTAGTCTACTATTGATCATTCTTAATTCTCCAAGATTGTTGCACTCTTGAATCGAATATTGTCTCGAAAAATGTAGATTCGCTATTTCTCGGTAAATGAGCCTCCAAAAAATTAAATTTGCTAACGAAAAGTTTTAACAATATGAGTGAGACACTGCTCCATGTAAATGGATTTAAAATGGTTGAAATAAATTATTCGGAGAAAACGGGTGAATAAATAATTAAATAGACCAGTAAAATAGAATTAAAAGCAAGAAAAATTCGGGTCTTCACATCCTTCCCTCCTTAAATGGAATTTTGTTCTCGAAATTCATACTTAAAACAACATCGCACCTCTTAATAACTAGGTTTATCAAATCGATCAACGACTTACACTCTCCAACCCATATCTCATACTTAGCAATTAAATTTTGATCCCCAATAGACGTTTTAACTTCCAAGTCATAGGGTAACTTAATCGGCCTCACGTCTACCTCATATAGGTAATGTCTCCACTTCTTTAATGCAAATATCGCCGTCGCTAAGTCCAAATCATGAGTTGGATAATTTATCTCGTGAGATTTTAACTTTCTAGAGGCATATGCAATCACCTTATCATGCAGTATTAATACATATTCTAAACCATCCTTTAAAGCATTTGTATAAATCACAAAACTATCTCCTCCGCTCAGTAAGGCTAACACAGGTGCATCGGTCAAGTACTTTTTCACTCTTGAAATTCTTCCTCACATTTAGAATCTCAAATAACTTACCATGCTTTTTAGTCAATTTAGTTAAGGGTCTTGCAGTCTTAGAAAAGTTCTTGATAAGTCGAAGGTAATATTCGGCTAATTCTAAGAACTCCGAATTTTGGTAGGATTTTCTGGTCGTTTCCTCTTAAAACAGCTTCCACTTTAGCTGAGTCTATAGCAGTTCCTTCCTTAGATATTATATAACCTAGAAAGGCTACTTTTTCCAACCGAACTCACATTTATTGAACTTAACGGAAGTTGGCGCTCTCTCAGGATTTGTAAAACTATCATCAGGTGTCTTCCATGATTTTCTCGAACCTTAGAGTATACCGATATACCATCAATAATTGCCATCACAGATTAATCCAAATACGGTTTAAAACTCCAATGCATTAGGTCCATAAATGCTGCTAGTGTATTAGTCAACCCAAAGGACGTAACTGAAAATTCAAAGTACCCATATCTTGGATTGAAAGCGGTCTTAGGTACATCAGTTTCTAGGATCCTCAACTGGTAATAGCTCTACTTTAAATCCAACTTGGAAAGTATCATGGCTCCTTACAGTTGATCGAATTCTTATCCATGTAAGGCAAAAGGGTATTTGTTCTTAATGGTCACGTTGTTCAAGTCTCGATAGTTTATGTATAACCTCAAACTTTTATTCTAAATATTATATTCGGTCCCTTACTTGTTAGGCTCATTAAATCTATCAAATATTTCCTTTCACCAACTCAAATCTCACAGTTTTAATGTATCAAGTTGGCAATCAAGCATTGGGTCCCAGTTTTAACCCTAAGTTCTCGATTTTTGGTCCACCACCGGTCCCTGGTCACTTCCGAGACCTCAAGTTTGCCTATGCTCTCAAGTACAATCTTGATCACATCTACTACCGTTCATGTCTTATCACCAATCTAAAGGTGTGGAGCAAAGTTTAAATACACTTGTAAGCCATGAAATCAACTAAAAGCTAGTAAATTATCATATGCTATAAAAGATCATAATAGTTACCTTGTGACAGCCCCACTTTCCCCTAAGGCGAACCAAAGAGGTTAGCGGACTGCCTGCCCAGCTCTCGCCAGGACTAACGGTGCAGTATAGAGCGATCTTTCACGTTCCGGAACTTATAACGCGCGCAAATAAGGCAAAAGGGCAAAATAACCCAAAATAAAAGAAACAAAATCCGGAGTCGGCCATGAATAGTAACCGACTCGTCCGAACCCAACCAAACATCGAATTACATAAACCACATAACATTTAGCCTTTACAAACCAAAAATGACATTTAAAAGTGATACAAAAGTCGCTACATATATGGTTTGCCAAAACAAAAGTGAAAACGGCCCTAATGATACATTTAGGGTCCCATTTTATATACAATACAAAAGAGTCATTCATCTAGTTCATTCGGCAACCATTTATCAAAATTCATTCCAAAAGAGTCATATTCCTGTAAGGAAAACAAAAGGAACGGGGTGAGCTAATTGCCCAGTGAGAATACAACTCAAGCAACCAAATTCATGGATACATCAAGTTTAACAGTCCAATTTACCAAAATGAATAAAGCCACACATTAATAATGAGGATAAAAGGATACGGGTGGCTCTCAAGAGCCCTTTTCCTCGTTTGAATTCTTGATCAGGTCTCATTGACTCTCCGTCAATGTCTGAAAGGTAACCAACCGTAGACTCCTCTTAACTTCCATTCCCTTCCTCCTAACATTCCTCAACCGGGCCCGAAATCCAAACACTTGCATTGTGGTATTACTCGAGTAAACCGGAATCAAGAGTCTCTCATACTACAAGATTCCCTATGATGTTGCCCCAAGGCACATTAATTGGCACGACCAAGCCCTCGCCGGCTCGATTCAATCAATAACCAATGGGGTTGAGCTCATGGATAATATTTGAAGTCATGTATTTCATTTCATATAACATTTCATATAACATTTCATATAACATTTCATATAACTTTCCAATAACATGCGGAACAATATGTGAAAGTGATAAAGTACACTCTCACCTGGATCAATCAACATTCAACATCTCAAGTACAAAGATCAAAGCCATGTAATAGCACATAAGTGAGTAGTACACTCACCAAGCTAGCACAATGCGGTTTCAAACACTTTAGTCAAAAGAACGTTGTGCACCACCGTCACGCCCTAAAATCACGCAACAAATGCAATGAGACTCGATAACGAGTCATATAGCAATGCTAAACACAACCCCAATAGGGTTTCATATGCATAAATGAGCATAATAGCAAACCAGAAATTAGAAAATGGCCTTAGTCTTGGCCCCAAATAGAAAACTGTTTTGCCCTTATTATGCGGTAATGGTGTAAAATTCTCTACGGTTATCGGATGGGGGTTTAAGACCCACCGTTTCGAAGCTATGAAACAGGGCTACAACAATGTAGAAGGTCACTCAATCCAGTTCCTAGCTTAACTAGGTCGAAAATGCCAAATACTATACCAGAATTACCAAAACAGGTTTGCAAATCACACAAAACTGTAATTACTATAACTTAGTCTATACAAGTCCAAATTCCGAAATCCCAAAGGCATAAGTTAGCTAAGACATCCAGCTACATTTCATCAGAAGACACCAACAACTAAATCCAAACCAATTCCAGTCAAAATGGCCAATAACCAGTACAGTTTTCGCATTCTGTCCAAAGCAGAACAGCTACAGTAATTTCGTCATAACTCATTCTACATTAATCCAAATGACCTGAAATTTTACAGGCACCTCAAACACATCAATACCTACAACTTTCATGTTTTGAACAAAGTCAAATTCGGCCTCTAACCCTATGATCCAAAACCGGACAGAATTGGGGATTTAAGAACCCTAACTTTCCATTTTCCATCCAAATCCAAAATTAGTTGCATTTAGCAACAATTCACACCTACAAGAGTCATTATAGTCCATTGCCAATCATCACAAACAACCACACCATCATAATCCAATTAAACCAGAAAAATCATCATAAAATGGAAAACTTCACCAAATCACTTCAAACCAAGATTAAAACCAGAAATTTCAGCACTCTTATCACTAATAAGCACAACATAAGCATCATTAGGTGTAGTAGGGTGTTTCAAGCTTCACTTACCAAGAACCAAGAGAGAGGAAGATGTTGGGCACCTTAATCCTTCAAACAAAGTTCACCAAACAACTTACTAGCTCTAGAAGGAAGAATTTTATGGAGTGAAATGGATGGAAGCAAATGTTTTTGGTTGATTTGCACCAAGTAGAAGCTTGAAAATTGAAGAAATCTCCTTCCTTTCTTGCTCAAGGTGGCCGGCCAACAAGGAGAGAAAAATGGTGAATTTTGTGCAATTTTTGGATATTTAACCTTTGGTCAAAAAAAGTCAAAATTATGAATAGTAATTCTTAAAAGGCAACCAATGAGAAGATGACACTTGTCACCTCATTAAATGCATTCTTATCTTTCTTTTCTCTCTCACATCAATCACTTCACACACCCTACTTATCTCTTAACACCCGATAAATTTTACACAGTATCCGGAATTTAACCTAATTGGCCGAATTTTTCCGAACTTTTCGCACTAGTGGGTCCCACGCCCACTATTTACTCTTAATTTCCTAAAATTTCTCCAATGCTAGAAAAATCATCTTAAAACTATAATTGCTCATAAAATCCACTAAGAAAATATTTCCAAGCCAGAAAATGCAGAAAACATGCAATTAAGGGGAAATAAACCCTAGGAAAAATATATTAGGGTTTTACGGGTTCTCACATACCTCAAGTTGAAATAAACTTATCAAATCATTTCAAAAGAAGAAGGGAAACAACAAGATCATAACAGAACGTGCCGAGTTGCCAAGATACAAAACAACAAAAGGGCTTTTCCCTTTTACAAAAGATTACCACTTCTAAAATGCCAGTCTAGACTAGGTAAAACTACAACCCCTATTCCTCGAGTGGAGTCAATTCCATCCCCACTTGTATTACTTCCATTACTTAGATCTCTCTCACAGCCATTAGCATTAATCACCCCTTCTGGCTCTCGACTGCTTTGCAGTGGATCTAGCAGACTGCCTAGTATTTCTTCTTTTCTTAGAAGTTCTAAAATAATTCGAAAACTTATGCTCGGTACTACCACACCTCAGACATTTTTTTTACTTTCTTCATCACTCGGCCTCAGCGTGGTTAATCTTGCCACAGTATCAACAAGTTACGTGAGGAGTCATGACTTGATCAATTTGAAAATTTCCTTTGTATTTCTTTTCTAGTTCTACGTTCTTGCGTAGCAAATCAATTTTCTCCGCATATTCTTGTTTCCACCGTCCTTCCAGTAGTCAGTCAATTTCTTTTGAAATTCTACTTCCTTCCGAAGAGTGTCCATTTCCTTATGCATCTCTCTCAAATTTGTCATCTCACCGGTTACCTTAAGTCAATTGCTAGTCTGTCAGGCAAACCAAGGAATCAAAATAAGTAACTATTCACAATGGAAGCTCTGGTCATATTACTCTTTTATTCTTTTACTTCTAGATTACCCCAGAATATAAATCTTAACTATTCTCTGTTTAATATGGACGAGCTCTTGAGTCTCCACCAAATTACTATCACTACTTATAAACATAACAAAATACGGAGATCTTATTCCTTAATATAAAAGTTCCACACCCTAATTCACTCTCCAATACTCACTTACGAAGTTGCTCGAGAAGAAACCCTATCCTCTTGCTCTCACTAGTGCCTCATTTCATCCCCTCAAACCAAAATTTTTTTTATAGTGTTTCGAGGTTAGACCCTCCATGAAATTTAGATGGGCGAACTTCAAGAATCGCTCAATCCTCACACCTCTCTTGGTTCTTAGGTTGGTTGATTAGTTTAGGACTTTAGTGCTCAGCTAATCGTGCTAAGATATCAATCATATAGTTAATAGCTGTAGCTACTTAATTATCTCCTTCATTGCTAGGGTTTCGGTTTGATCCAGATGCCATTCCCTAGTCATCCCTTTGAACTTGGGATTTGCCTAGTCCCACGCCCTTGGCCCCTACCACTCGTTCGAGCATCCATGATCTTAGTTATGTCCAAATGCAAGAATAGAATTAATCACGCGAGAAAATACTTAAAATACAAGTCAATGCGGAAAATATTTGAAATAACGATCATTAGTATATATTAACAATTAAAGATCCATACAAGATCAGCAAGTCATGGGGCATTTACAAAAATATAGCACACATGTGCCACAAAAGTGCAATTAGTCATGCAATAGACGCCAAGAGCTTTCCAAGCATCACCCCAGCTAATTCTAGTTACAAAAGTCAAAAGTTAACATCCTAGTCTAGTTCGCATCCGAACCACTAGCCTGAACATCCTCCTCCAGATTCTCCTCGAAAGGTTCCTTCTCAGGAGCGCCCTCACGAATCGGGTTCTTGACAGCCTCTATCACCTCCTCTATCAATATGGTGATATCGGCTAAAATCCAGGCGGCCCGATTCCGGAACATTGTTGTAGCTCTGTTTCTACATTGTTGTAGCTCTGTTTCTTGGCTTCGAAACGGTGGGTCTTACACCCCCATCCGATAATCGTAGTGAATTTGACGCCATTACCGCAAAATAAGGGCAAAACAGTTTTTCTATTTTGGGGCCAAGACTATGCTATTTCTAATTTCTGGTTTGCTATCATGCTTATTTTATGCATATGAGACCTATTGGGGTTGTGTTCGCATTGTTATTATGACTCGTCGTCGAGTCTCTCTTAGGGCTTGCTTTCATTTTGGTTGTTTCCTAGCTAACTTTTGTACTTGTACCACTTTGAGCCCTGTCGGCTTTTGGGAAATGAGAATGACCCTTTGGTGGTGGAAATGTTGGGGCTTATTTGAGGAAATAATGAAGCCTTAATGGCTGGAAAAGTAAGAAATTTAGGGGAAGTGCTGCCCATTTTCTAGGCCGTTTGTTCTTTTAAGTTGGATTTCGCCTTTTGGTAGAAATGAAAGGGCTTTTGGGTTGTTTGCGCCTAGGTCTTCATGCTACCTTTTCGTTTCCAAGGGAATCGTGTTTTTGCATTCTTGCACTAGTATTTATGTTGGCAAGGCGTACGACGTGTAGTCGAGCCTCACATGTGCATTCTGTTTACTCGATTCTGGAAGTAAAACCTTCAATTGGTTTATTTTGGTTATTTTAGGGTTTCTTGGCGATTAAGGCAATCTGAAGTGAAAACTTTTGAAGTTGAGCCGGTGAGTGTACCAACTCCCCTCCATTGCTGTTTAACTGATTTCTGCTCTGCAATTTGTTTTAATTTGTTTGAGACGAGGGTGTACTTTATCAACCTAGTTCTTATCTTGTCTGTCCATATGGCCAATTTTGAGTGCTATCTGAATCTGCCGTCTGAATCTGCTATCTGAAATCTGCTATTCTGTATCTGTATCTGAATCTGTTATCTGTGTCTGCATCTGTTCGGACTTTCTATGACCTATGAGCTCAATCCTGTGGCTAAGTTATTCGAGTCGGGCCGGCAAGGGCCTGGACGATTAGATAACGAACCACGGTAGTCTGTTCGGGGATTTTGGGTATTGAGACCCTTGATTCCGGGTATACTCGAGTATTACCATTTGTTCGTTTGAGGTGAGCGGGCCCGGTAAAGGGGTGTTTGGTGGACGGAATTCGGTGATAAGAGGGGTCTACGGACGCATTGGTTTTATATACGTTGACGGAGAGTCAACCGGTTTGGATCAAGTATTGCGCTGGAAATTTGGCTCCTGAGAGCCACCCGTATCCTTCTGATTTTGAATCATTGGTTCCTTTGCTTTACATCTGACATGTGTATCTGATTTGTTAAATGTGAAATGCCATGATTTTAATGCTATCTGTTTGGTACCTCATTGAGCGCAAGCTCACCCCTTTCCGTTCCTTTTGTTTTCCTTACAGGAAAATAAACCCTTTTGGTCTGGATTTGACAAATGGCTGCCAAATTGAGCTAGTTGAACATATCTTTTGTATAGCTCATGTATTAAAACCCTAAGTGTACTTTTGGGGCGTTTTCTCTTTTGATTTGGCAAACCGTGTGTATATATTAACTTTTGAAAACTTTTGTATGTCATTTTGATTTGTAAACGCTAAAGTTCAGATGTGAATGTTTGTTGGCTATTTCGGTTGGGTTCTGACGGGTCGGTCACTATTCATGGCTGACTTCGGATTTCATTTTTTTAAATTTTGGGTTATTTTACCATTTTGACTCGTTTACGCTCGTTCGTAAGTTCCGGATCGCTATAGATAGTTCTAGTCTGCATCGTGAGTCCTGGCGAGAGCTGGGCAGGCAGTCCGCTCACCCCTTTGGTTCGCCTTAGGGGAAAGTGGGGCTGTTACAAGTGATATCAGAGCCACTTCGCGTGGTCTCTGCGCGGAGTGAGACTGGGCCAAGTGGTGTTGTGGTCCTAATTTCATGAATATGTCTAAGTGCTCGTTTGAGCGTAAGTTATGAACCAGGCATGTCATAAGTGTAAAGATCTTTATCATGGGATTTGAGGAAGATAGATATGTATGTCGGGTTGGAATCTATAATATGGATGATTTACGCTTGGGACCGGCCGGCTCGAGTTGTGAATTATCTTAGATGGGATTCTTATGCCCGGATACGGAAGAGATGAGAGCCTAGGTTAAAAAGGACTTGGACGAACTAGAAATGTGATTCCATGGAACTTCGCGTGGTCTATTCGGGTATTGTTATGCCTGATCACTCTTGATTAAGATATAAACGGTGTTGTTTTCTTAGATTAAGGACGGAGCCCTAGAGGGGGAAAGCTTTTCGTTAGTGATTGTTGTACTTGTGACCTTGTGTGTCTATAATACTTTTGGATAACCCCGCTACTTTAATGGCTTTGCTTGATACAGTTATTGTGTGGCTTGCTTGATACAGTTATGTTATATGGGTATACTTTTGATCTGTGCGTACCTTTTGCTATTTTTTTTTCTTTGGTGAGAAAATTTCGAGGGCGAAATTTCTTTAAGGGGGAGAGAGTGTGAGAACCCAGATTTGCCCTAATATTTTCTTAGGGTTTTTCCCCTTAAATTTCATGTTTTCTGCATTTTCTGGCCTAGGATTATTTTCTTGGTGGATTTTATGAGCAATTAGAGTTTTAAGATGATTTTTCTAGTATTGGAGTATTTTTAGAACAGTAAGAATATATATATTGGACGTGGGACCCACGAGTGCGAAAAGTTCGGGAAAATTCGGCCAATAAGGTTAAGTTTCGGATACTGTGTAAAATTTATCGGGTGTTAAGAGATAAGTAGAGAGTGAGATTTGATTGATGTGAGAGAGAAAAGAAAGGATTGGAATGCATTTATGAGGGTGACAAGTGTCACTCTACCATTGGGTTGACTTAAGAAACACTATTCATACTTTTGACTATTTTTGACTAAGTGTTAAATACTTCAAAAATTCACCAAAATTCACCATTTTTCTTCTCATAGTGGCCGAACCTCTCTCTTGCAAGAAGGAAGGAAATTCTTCAACATTTCAAGCTTCCAACTTGTCCAAATCCACCAAATCAAGTGTTTAACTTAGTTTTTACTCCATACAATCTTTCCTTCTAGTGATAGTAAGGGAATTAGTGAAGTTTGTTTGAAGCTCTAAGGTGGCCAACACCTCTCTACATCTCTTGATACTTGGTAAGTGATGCTTGAACCTCTACTACACCTAATGATGGTTATAGTATGCTTAGAAGTGGCTTGAGTGTTGGAATATATGATTTATTTCTTGGTTTGGCTTGATTTAGTGAAGTTTTCCATTTTATGATGAATTTTCTGGTTTCATATGATTTTGATGGTATGGTTGTTTTTGATGGTTGGTAATAAGGGGCTTTGACTCTAGTGGGTGTGAATTGTTGATAAATGCAACCAATTTTGGATTTGAAGTGAATTGTGAAAAGTTAGGGTTCATGAACCCCTATTCTGTCCGAAATTTTAGGTCATAGCTAGAGGCCGAATTGGACTTTGATCAAAACATGAAAGTTGTAGGTATTGATGAGTTTGATGTGCCTGCAAAATTTCAGGGCATTTGGAGTAGTATAGAGAGAGTTATGCCGTTTTTACTGTTGCTGTTTTTGGTGAACAGAATGTGCGGAACTGCGATAGTAATTGCCTATTTTGACTGGATTTGGTTTGGATTTTGAAGTTGGTGTCTTCTGATGAAATGTTACTGGATGTCTTAGCTATCATATGCCTTTGGAATTTCGGCATTTGGACTTGTATAGACTGAGTTATAGTAATTACAGTTTTGTGTGATTTGCAAACCTGTTTTGGGAATACTGGTATAGTATTTTGCATATTTGACCTAGTTGTGTTAGGAACTGGATTGAGTGACCTTCTACATTGTTGTAGCTCTGTTTCTTGGCTTCGAAACGGTGGGTCTTACACCCCCATCCGATAATCGTAGTGAATTTGACGCCATTACCGCAAAATAAGGGCAAAACAGTTTTTCTATTTGGGGCCAAGACTAATGCTATTTCTAATTCTGGTTTGCTATCATGCTTATTTATGCATATGAGACCCTATTGGGGTTGTGTTCAGCATTGTTTTATGACTCGTCGTCGAGTCTCTCTTAGGGCTTGCTTTCATTTTGGTTGTTTCCTAGCTAACTTTTGTACTTGTACCACTTTGAGCCCTGTACGGCTTTTGGGAAATGAGATGACCTTTGGTGTGAAATGTTGGGGCTTATTTGAGGAAATAATGAAGCCTTAATGGCTGGAAAAGTAAGAAATTTAGGGGAAGTGCTGCCCGATTTTCTAGGCCGTTTGGTTCTTTTAAGTTGGATTTGCCTTTTGGTAGAAATGAAAGGGCTTTTGGGTTGTTTGCGCCTAGGTCTTCATGCTACCTTTTCGTTTCCAAGGGAATCGTGTTTTTTCATTCTTGCACTAGTATTTATTTGACAAGGCGTACGACGTGTAGTCGAGCCTCACATGTGCATTCTGTTTACTCGATTCTGGAAGTAAAACCTTCAATTGGTTTATTTTGGTTATTTTAGGGTTTCTTGGCGATTAAGGCCAATCTGAAGTGAAAACTTTTGAAATTGAGCCGGTGAGTGTACCACTCCCCTCCATTGCTGTTTAACTTGATTTCTGCTCTGCAATTTGTTTAATTTGTTTGAGACGAGGGTGTACTTTATCACACTCGTTCTCTTGTCTGTCCATATGCCAATTTTGAGTGCCTATCTGAATCTGCCGTCTGAATCTGCTATCTGAATCTGCTATTCTGTATCTGTATCTGAATCTGTTATCTGTGTCTGCATCTGTTCAGATTTCTATGACCTATGAGCTCAATCCTGTGGCTAAGTTATTCGAGTCGGGCCGGCAAGGGCCTGGACGATTACATAACGAACCACGGTAGTCTGTTCGGGGATTTTGGGTATTGAGACCCTTGATTCCGGGTATACTCGAGTATTACCATTTTGTTCGTTTGAGGTGAGCGGGCCCGGTAAAGGGGTGTTTGGTGGACGGAATTCGGTGATAAGAGGGGTCTACGGACGCATTGGTTCTATATACGTTGACGGAGAGTCAACCGGTTTGGATCAAGTATTGCGCTGGAAATTTGGCTCCTGAGAGCCACCCGTATCCTTCTGAATTTGAATCATTGGTTCCTTTGCTTTACATCTGACATGTGTATCTGATTTGTTAAATGTGAAATGCCATGATTTTAATGCTATCTGTTTGGTACCTCATTGAGCGCAAGCTCACCCCTTTCCGTTCCTTTTGTTTTCCTTACAGGAAAATAAACCCTTTTGGTCTGGATTTGACAAATGGCTGCCAAATTGAGCTAGTTGAACATATCTTTTGTATAGCTCATGTATTAAAACCCTAAGTGTACTTTTGGGGCGTTTTCTCTTTTGATTTGGCAAACCGTGTGTATATATTAACTTTTGAAAACTTTTGTATGTCATTTTGATTTGTAAACGCTAAAGTTCAGATGTGAATGTTTGTTGGCTATTTCGGTTGGGTTCTGACGGGTCGGTCACTATTCATGGCCGACTTCGGATTTCATTTTTTTTAAATTTTGGGTTATTTTACCATTTTGACTCGTTTACGCTCGTTCGTAAGTTCCGGATCGCTATAGATAGTTCTAGTCTGCATCGTGAGTCCTGGCGAGAGCTGGGCAGGCAGTCCGCTCACCCCTTTGGTTCGCCTTAGGGGAAAATGGGGCTGTTACAAGTGGTATCAGAGCCACTTCGCGTGGTCTCTGCGCGGAGTGAGACTGGGCCAAGTGGTGTTGTGGTCCTAATTTCATGAATATGTCTAAGTGCACGTTTGAGCGTAAGTTATGAACCAGGCATGTCATAAGTGTAAAGATCTTTATCATGGGATTTGAGGAAGATAGATATGTATGTCGGGTTGGAATCTATAATATGGATGATTTACGCTTGGGACCGGCCGGCTCGAGTTGTGAATTATCTTAGATGGGATTCTTGTGCCCGGATACGGAAGAGATGAGAGCCTAGGTTAAAAAGGACTTGGACGAACTAGAAATGTGATTCCATGGAACTTCGCGTGGTCTATTCGGGTATTGTTATGCCTGATCACTCTTGATTAAGATATAAACGGTGTTGTTTTCTTAGATTAAGGACGGAGCCCTAGAGGGGGAAAGCTTTTCGTTAGTGATTGTTGTACTTGTGACCTTGTGTGTCTATAATACTTTTGGATAACCCCGCTACTTTAATGGCTTTGCTTGATACAGTTATTGTGTGGCTTGCTTGATACAGTTATGTTATATGGGTATACTTTTGATCTGTGCGTACCTTTTGCTATTTTTTTTTCTTTGGTGAGAAAATTTCGAGGGCGAAATTTCTTTAAGGGGGAGAGAGTGTGAGAACCCAGATTTGCCCTAATATTTTCTTAGGGTTTTTCCCCTTAAATTTCATGTTTTCTGCATTTTCTGGCCTAGGATTATTTTCTTGGTGGATTTTATGAGCAATTAGAGTTTTAAGATGATTTTTCTAGTATTGGAGTATTTTTAGAACAGTAAGAATATATATTGGACGTGGGACCCACGAGTGCGAAAAGTTCGGGAAAATTCGGCCAATAAGGTTAAGTTTCGGATACTGTGTAAAATTTATCGGGTGTTAAGAGATAAGTAGAGAGTGAGATTTGATTGATGTGAGAGAGAAAAGAAAGGATTGGAATGCATTTATGAGGGTGACAAGTGTCACTCTACCATTGGGTTGACTTAAGAAACACTATTCATACTTTTGACTATTTTTGACTAAGTGTTAAATACTTCAAAAATTCACCAAAATTCACCATTTTTCTTCTCATAGTGGCCGAACCTCTCTCTTGCAAGAAGGAAGGAAATTCTTCAACATTTCAAGCTTCCAACTTGTCCAAATCCACCAAATCAAGTGTTTAACTTAGTTTTTACTCCATACAATCTTTCCTTCTAGTGATAGTAAGGGTATTAGTGAAGTTTGTTTGAAGCTCTAAGGTGGCCAACACCTCTCTACATCTCTTGATACTTGGTAAGTGATGCTTGAACCTCTACTACACCTAATGATGGTTATAGTATGCTTAGAAGTGGCTTGAGTGTTGGAATATATGATTTATTTCTTGGTTTGGCTTGATTTAGTGAAGTTTTCCATTTAATGATGAATTTTCTGGTTTCATATGATTTTGATGGTATGGTTGTTTTTGATGGTTGGTAATAAGGGGCTTTGACTCTAGTGGGTGTGAATTGTTGATAAATGCAACCAATTTTGGATTTGAAGTGAATTGTGAAAAGTTAGGGTTCATGAACCCCTATTCTGTCCGAAATTTTAGGTCATAGCTAGAGGCCGAATTGGACTTTGATCAAAACATGAAAGTTGTAGGTATTGATGAGTTTGATGTGCCTACAAAATTTCAGGGCATTTGGAGTAGTATAGAGAGAGTTATACCGTTTTTACTGTTGCTGTTTTTGGTGAACAGAATGTGCGGAACTGCGATAGTAATTGCCTATTTTGACTGGATTTGGTTTGGATTTTGAAGTTGGTGTCTTCTGATGAAATGTTACTGGATGTCTTAGCTATCATATGCCTTTGGAATTTCGGCATTTGGACTTGTATAGACTGAGTTATAGTAATTACAGTTTTGTGTGATTTGCAAACCTGTTTTGGGAATTCTGGTATAGTATTTTGCATATTTGACCTAGTTGTGTTAGGAACTGGATTGAGTGACCTTCTACATTGTTGTAGCTCTGTTTCTTGGCTTCGAAACGGTGGGTCTTACACCCCCATCCGATAATCGTAGTGAATTTGACGCCATTACCGCAAAATAAGGGCAAAACAGTTTTTCTATTTGGGGCCAAGACTAATGCTATTTCTAATTTCTGGTTTGCTATCATGCTTATTTATGCATATGAGACCCTATTGGGGTTGTGTTCAGCATTGTTTTATGACTCGTCGTCGAGTCTCTCTTAGGGCTTGCTTTCATTTTGGTTGTTTCCTAGCTAACTTTTGTACTTGTACCACTTTGAGCCCTGTACGGCTTTTGGGAAATGAGATGACCTTTGGTGTGAAATGTTGGGGCTGATTTGAGGAAATAATGAAGCCTTAATGGCTGGAAAAGTAAGAAATTTAGGGGAAGTGCTGCCCGATTTTCTAGGCCGTTTGGTTCTTTTAAGTTGGATTTGCCTTTTGGTAGAAATGAAAGGGCTTTTGGGTTGTTTGCGCCTAGGTCTTCATGCTACTTTTCGTTTCCAAGGGAATCGTGTTTTTGCATTCTTGCACTAGTATTTATTTGGCAAGGCGTACGACGTGTAGTCGAGCCTCACATGTGCATTCTGTTTACTCGATTCTGGAAGTAAAACCTTCAATTGGTTTATTTTGGTTATTTTAGGGTTTCTGGCGATTCAAGGCCAATCTGAAGTGAAAAACTTTTTGAAGTTGAGCGGTGAGTGTACCATCCCTCCTTGATGTTTTACTTGAATTTTTCTGCTCTAGCAATTTGTTTAATTTGTTTGAGACCGAGGGTGTTTCTATCACACTCGTTCTCTTGTCTGTCATATGCCAATTTTGAGTGCCTTCTGCATCTGGCCGTCTGAATTCTGCTATCTGGAATCTGGTATTTGTTTGTATCTGATCTGTTATCTGTGTCTGCATCTGTTGGCATTTATATGACTATAGGAGCTCATCTCGTGGTAAGTTATTCGAGTCGGGCCGGCGGGGTCCTGGACGATTAGATAACGAAGCCACGGTAGTCTCTGTTCGGGGATTTGGGTATTGAAAGACCATTGATTCCGGGTATACTGCGAGTTTACTTTTGTTCGGTTTGAGGTGAGCGGGCCCGGTAAAGGGGTGTTTGGTGGACGGAATTCGGTGATAAGAGGGGTCTACGGACGCATTGGTTTTATATACGTTGACGGAGAGTCAACCGGTTTGGATCAAGTATTGCGCTGGAAATTTGGCTCCTGAGAGCCACCCGTATCCTTCTGATTTGAATCATTGGTTCCTTTGCTTTACATCTGACATGTGTATCTGATTTGTTAAATGTGAAATGCCATGATTTAATGCTATCTGTTTGGTACCTCATTGAGCGCAAGCTCACCCCTTTCCGTTCCTTTTGTTTTCCTTACAGGAAAATAAACCCTTTTGGTCTGGATTTGACAAATGGCTGCCAAATTGAGCTAGTTGAACATATCTTTTGTATAGCTCATGTATTAAAACTCTAAGTGTACTTTTGGGGCGTTTTCTCTTTTGATTTGGCAAACCGTGTGTATATATTAACTTTTGAAAACTTTTGTATGTCATTTTGATTTGTAAACGCTAAAGTTCAGATGTGAATGTTTGTTGACTATTTCGGTTGGGTTCTGACGGGTCGCTCACCCCTTTGGTTCGCCTTAGGGGAAAGTGGGGCTGTTACAGTTAAACTTGAGGCTACAAGACACTTAAAATTTGAAATCCGGAATTGAAGAATTTGGAAGAAAAAAAATCAAAATAATCCAAATGTTATAAAACTAATGCTAATGTGATATAGGATTTGGCTTGTTTATGTGGTGGGTAATATGCTAAAAAAAAGAAAAGTAAAAAAAGAACTATTCTTTCATTCACTCAAATGAAACCTAAGTTTTCTATTACTTTGATACAAAAGGGGTAACCTCTATTTATAAGGGAAAGTATAGCAGATAGGTTCTTTAAAATGGTGACACAATTTTCTTGAAAGACGTGATAGCTTTATAGACAATCGTGCAGTTTTTATCAAAAGTCATGATAGCTTTATTGGAATTGTGTCGTCTCTATAACCTTAAAAGTCATGATAGTTTTATTATCATGAAAAGTGTGACAGACTTGTCACCATCTAGGGGATAAGATAAAGGTGATAGACATTCACAATATTTAATTATTTCATAACACTTTCTCTTGGATGTCTATTATATAAAGAATATGTCTCGTTAAAACCTTATTAAGAAAAAATTTAGTGGAAAAAACCCTAGTGAAGGACAAAGAGCATACTATTCTTGTATTTAAAATTTCCCTCTAATCCAAACATCGTGTGAGATCTTTTAATCAATGCATTCCAATATTCTTCACCAATTTTTCAAACGTTGCAATCGGTAATGCCTTGGTCATTGCTAAATTTGATTTGTTGCATATTGATTTCACCATTCTTTTGTAGATTATAGGTAAAGAAGAATTTTGGTGAAATATGTTTCGTTCTATCTCCTTTAATATATCCTTCTTTTAATTGGGCTATACAATCCGCATTATCTTCATATTATGTAATCGAAGGATTTTCTCCTTCAGAAGATAACCCACAATTTTTTTGAATATAATGGTCATTGATTTTAGCCAAATACATTCTCGACTAGTCTCATGAATTGCTATTATCTCAACATGATTTAAAGAAGTAGCAGCTATTAATTGCATTGTAGATCGCCAAGAAATTGCTGTACCACACATGTAAACACATATCCAGTATGAGATCTTGCTTTATATGGGTCAGATAAATACCCAACATCAACATAATCCAATAATTCATGTCGAAATTTATTTGAATAGAATAGGCCAAAATCAACTGTTCGTTAAAGATAGCGAAAAATATGCTTAATACTATTTCAATGTTATTTTGTAGAAGAGAAACAAATATTTGCTAATAAATTTATAGCAAATGATATAGCTGGTCTTATATAATTAGCAAAATACATTGGTGCACTAATTGCACTGAGATATGGTACTTGGATCAAGAATCTCTTCATATTCCTCTTTTTGTCTAAAAAGATTCTTATTTGGATCAAAAAACCTGATCACCATTAGAGTACTCAATGGATGTGTTTTATCCATATAAAATTGCTTTAATACCTTTTGGGTATAAGCAGTTTGGTGGACAAAAATTCCACCTTCTAAATACTCAATTTGTAAATCAAGACAAAATTTAGTCTTTTCAAAATCTTTGATTTAAAATGTTTACTTCAAATACTCGAAATCCTTTTGGAGATCTTCAGGAGTTCCAATTAAATTAAGATCATCAACATACACTGCAATAATTATAAATTTTGATCTATTTTTCTTTATAAAAACACATGGACATATTGGATTATTGGTATAACCTTAATAAATTAAATATTTACTGAGACAGTTATACAAAATACATCCAGGTTGTTTAAACCCATACAAAGACCTTTGTAATTTAATACAATAAATTTCTTTAGGATTTGATTTACATGCTTCGGGTATGTTGAATTCTTCAGGAATTTTCATGTAGATATCGTTATCAAGATTTTCATATAAATAAGCAATGATTATGTCGATTAGACACATTTAAGTGTTCATGAACCGCTAAACTCACTAGATATCTAGATGTAATCGCATCTATTACAGGTGAATATGTTTCATCATAATCAAATCCTAGTGAAAATCCTTGGTATACAACCCTTGCTTTGTATCTTATAATTTCATTTTTCTCATTTCTTTTCCTTACAAATACCCATTTATATTGTGACGCCCCCACCTTTCCCTAGGGCGAACCCTAGGGTATCAGCGGAATGCCTGCCCAACTCTCGTCAGGACTCACGCACTCGTTCAAGCTTAATATAGAACCACAAAACAACCATCAACTTAAATAAAAGTACTTCAAATATACAAGCTACAACCTCTAAACTAAAAGTTATGATTACAATCCACCAACTAACAATAACAAAATTACACTTTAAGAGCTATCAAAAGTTCATACAAAAGGTATACTAGCATCCACCAAGTCGCTAGTCTAGAACCTCCAATCCACCTCCAAAACCTGTTAAGGAAAAAAAACTTAATGGGATGAGCGAACGCTCAGTGAGGCCAAGAAAATAAACAGGCAAGCAAGTAAGACCAATCAATCAAATAACACACTTAAAAGCAACTTTAAACATGACATTTCATTTAAGTGCACAAGTAGGAATTTAACACACAAGAAGGATACAGGAGCTCTCAAGAACTAATTCCACGTCTCGATCAATTCCTGCCATTTGGAGTTGACTCTCCGTCAACTCAAGTAGTAATAGGACTATAGTTCTCCACTTACTACCTCCAACCAACATAACACCCACTCGGAACCGGAACCAAACATGTAAGGGGTGGCGCTACTATTCGAGTATGTCAAGCGAGATTTCAAAAGATCAAGCTATTATTTCTCAAAGTTCACTTAGCTTCTCGACCAAGCCCTTGCCGACTTGAGTTATAAGGTTAGTCGCTGGGTTGGGCCGCCCCCACACATGTATTTGGTCGACGAGATAATGCTCCAATCAACTTTGAGTTGTTCATGGCTCTGAGTCAGTATGAGAGGCACCTCCCACCCGAATCGGGTGTGGTACATGCTTCCGCTCAGAGAATCGATTATAGCACTGAGTCGGTATGAGAGGCACCTCCCACCCGAATAAGGTGTGGTACATGCTTCCGCTCAGAGAATCGATTGTAGCACTGAGTCGGTATGAGAGGCACCTCCCACCCGAATAGGGTGTGGTACATGTTTCAACTCAATGCTCACGAGTTAAACATGTTCATGCACAAATGCAAGTCATATATATTTATTTAACAAGTATCACATAATCAGGAGAGAGATAGAGAGGACGAGGGCGGTAAAGTATACCCTCGCCTCAACAGGTTTATGTATTATATAGCACTTGTACAAATAGTAATTCAATCATAATAATATTGAACATGCACTTGACACTCACCACAAGTCAAGGGCAAAAACAAGAGTGAAGCGAGAAGTCAGACGAGCTCTTCGGCGTCCTCGTGACCACCTGATACATGTACAATCATAATTATCTAGATGCTCGACCAAGGTTAAAAAGAAAGACATTTTCTCGCTACCCACTCTCAAGGTCACAAGTTCGAGTCAAGTTAAAGAAGCTCTTCTAGCTAAAATGTTGAAATAATGCTCAAAGAGAGCTCGAAGGTCGTTTTTTATTCAAGTCGTGGTAAGGAATCTCAATTCTAAAAGAAAGTACCATTTTCACTTTCGGCACGAAAATCGAGGAAAATGGGTAGATGGTTTATCTCCCAAAACTTCTAATCTTATGTCCCAAAAGTTAAAATATAAAGAACGTTCACATTTTCCAAACTAATGGAGTCAAAATCCATCCAAAACTCCGCTCATTTTCATAGCAAATGTTAAAGCTAAAGGCTCCAAGTTTTGAGTAAAAACTAGTGAAATTTCTCCAAGATTTACTCTAGTCAAAACGTTCCCTTTTTAAAGTTCAAACTCATGAAAATCGAGGGCATAAAACTAGGGGTTGAAGTTCCTAACTCAAGTAGGAAAAAGGGTGCTGTTAACTAAGAAAGTTAAACGACCAAGGAATGCATCAAGAGAGGTTTAATCATTTTGGAAATCAATTTTTAAAATGAAAGTTTAAAATTCCAAAGGAACCGTGTATTCAACCATAAAATTACACCTAAAACAATCCAAAAATCGCAAAGGAAGATAGAAAGCCCTTAAAAGGAATATTTGTTTGAAAACAGAAATTTTCCAGGTTGGTGTGACCCTACTTGGAAAAATTGTATCTCGAGTTCCGTAAGTCCAAAAATTGAAAACTTTACACTGTTGGAAACTAGACTCGAATCACTAAAACTTTCTAGAAAATACTTTTCTCAGACTCCAATTCGAAGTCTTCAAATTTAGCTCAAAGTCACTGTACTAGATAGGACAGAGCAAAAGAGGCTTGCAAATTCAATGAAGTTTGGAAATTTGGCAAAATTCTTAAAATTAGAATCAGCTTTTGAAATTCATACCATAATTAAAATTCCAAACCTAGTTTTAAATGCAATAAATGGAATTTGATTCGGACCTTTCTACACCAAGATACAACAGTTCTAAGAAAACTGAAGTTTGGAACCTGTTTTACAAAATTCCAGTTCTGACGTACTAGACAGAGTTTCAAAATCTGCTCATAACTACAGCTACACAACTCAAAATTTAGTGTGGTTTATGGCGTTGAAAACTAGATTCAAAATACTATTCACTAGAAGGAACTGTCATAAAATTCGTTTTGTAAGATAGGTAAAATTGAGCTACAAATTGCAGCTAAGATTGTTTCTCGGATGAAAGCAGTGAAGAATTTCAGTCATCTTTGCCGGTTCACTATGGCTCATAGGAAACGAGTTAGGATGTACATTTTATACCGACGGAAAGCTCTCAGAGTCTAGTTTCGAATGCCATAAACGGCACTCAATTTCAACTCCCTAATAGAAAATTATGACCTAAAACGTGAACACTGGTTGGGGTTTCCTGATCAGAAACTTTCCAGAATTCAACCTCACTTTAACCCTACTTAAACACAAGGTAATCCATACACATAACCCCCAACATGTATCAAGCATTATTGCACCAAAATAGCATCAAAATTTTGAAATTAATACTAGAGGAACAACCAGAAATTTTCGGCCAGCATACAACTTTCACTCCTCTAGCTTTCTTTTCAACTTTGCAACTAGAACTAAACCATATCTCATCAAAGCAAGTAACAAACAAGTAATTAAACATACAAAATCCTCAAGGCCCCTACCTATCAAGTCACCTCAAGTCCACTATCTAATGTCAAGGTTCTTGTGAACCCATCAACAACCCAACAACTATCTTGCTATCACTAACTAACTACTAACTTACAACTATGAATTGAAGAGGAAAAGTTACGGGTTTCTTGGATGATTACCTTGCTGCCAAAATGAAGACTAAACACTAGGATTTGAGCTCTTAAATCACCAAGTTTCTTCCTTGATCAAGTCCTCTTCCATGCATGTATGAAGACCCAAGACAAGAAACAAATTTGGAGAGCTTTTGTGGAGCAAGAATGGAAGACAAAAGCTGAAATTTTTGAGGGGAAATGGAGGGAGGGGAGGTTCGGCCAAGGAGTAGAGAAGAAGGAAGAGTTTTGGTTGGTAAGTGGTGATGTGATGTTGTGTAAGAAGGATTTGACATAAAGGTGTCTTGGTGCACAAAAGTCAACATCCGATTAGTAAGCAATTAGTGCTCCTAATTGAGTTTAACTTAACTCACTCACATCTAATCCCTCAATTAACTTTTTTTGGTCTACTATTGATCATTCTTAATTCTCCAAGATTATTGCACTCTCGGATTGAATTTACCTCGAAAAATGTGCATGCACTATTTTTCGCTAAACGAGCCGCAGAAAAATTAAATTCGTTAACAGAATGTTTTAAAACTATGAATCAGACATTGTTCCATGCAAATGGATTTAAAATAGATGAAATAAATTATTTGGAATAAACGGGTAAATAAATAATTAAATAAGCTAGTAAAATTAAAATAAAAGTAAGAAAATAAAAATTCGGGTCCTCACATATATCCTACTAACTATACACCTTCAGGTGTTTGGACTATAGGTCCAAAAACTTTTTCTTTTAGCCCATGAGTTCAATTCAAATTGGATAGCATCTTTCCATTTCGGCCAATATATTCTTTACTGACATTCATCAACCAATCGAGGTTCATGATTCTTATCTTTGTCCATAATTTCAAGTGTCGCATTATATGCGAAAATACCATCAACAATTATTCCCTTTCAGTTCCAACTTTTTTCTATAGTGACAAAATTTATTGAAGTTTCTATAATTTCATCCTCTTTAGGGGTATGCTCTTTAGGAACAACCTCTTCAGATGGTTGAATTTGTCACTAGCCGCATGATCAATTATTGACTCCTCAATTTTGTTGTTATTTAATTCTCTTTTCTTTCAAGGATTTTTATCTATGGAACTAAGAAGTCTACCATGTTTCAAGTGTGCTTTAGATTCATTAGCATTTGTAATTTGTCCTTCTGGAATGTTAATTTTAACTGAAATATTTTTTGCAGAAATATATGATTTAATAACTCTTCTGGCATTACTAAAAGCATCCGGTAATTGGTTTGCAAATTTTTTGCAAATGAATAATTTTTTGAACTTCCAGTTCAGGTTATTTTGTACGAGGATCAAGGAAATTTAATGATATTTTTCAATTAATTTTCTTTTTCGGTTGGTCCTTTTCTTCCCTTAATGTTGGAAAGTATGATTCATCAAAATGTCAGTCTGTAAATCTTGCAGTAAATAAATCACCAGTTAATAGTTCAACATATTTACTTATAGAAGGTGATTCATACCTGACATATATTCTCAATCTTTATTGAGGGCCCAATTTAACACATTGGGATGGTGCAATTAGAACATAAACCACACAACCAAAAGTTCTCAAATAAGAAATATTAGGCCTATAACCAAATGCTAATTGTAGGGCAAATAAGTATTATAACTTATCGGTCTAATTTTCACAAGTGTTGCTACATGTAATATAATATATGCCTAAGGAGAAAGAGAAAGCTTAGACCTCATTAGCAATGATCTAGTAATTAATTGTAACCATTTAATAAATGATTCGACTAGACCATTTTGTGTGTGAACATAAGTGATAGGATGTTTAATAGTTATTCCAATGGACATGCAATAACCATCAAAAGCATATGATGAATATTCACTAGTATTATTTAGACAAATTCTTAATCAGATAATCAGGAAATTGTGCTCGTAATTTAATTATTTAAGCAAACAATCTCGCAAACACCAGGTTGCGAGTAGATAATAAACATACATGTGACCATCTTGTTGATGCATCAATTAGCACCATAAAATATTTGAATGGTCCATATGGTGGATCTACAGGCCCACATATATCACCATGAATTTATTCTAGAAATATAGGAGATTCAATTTCTACCTTGGCTGGTGGTGGTCTAATAATTAATTTTCCTTGATTACCAACAACACATAAGAATTCATTAGAATTTAACACTTTTTGACCTTTTACTAAATGACCATATGAATTCTCAATTATTTGCCTCATCATTATGGAACCAGGATGTCCAAGGCGATTATGCTAAATCATAAAGTCATTGGGATTGTAGACTTTTGATCTACCGGGTGATGTATTTCAATTGCACTTATTTTTGTATAATATAAGCCAGAGAAGAATGAAGGCAATTTTTCTAATACATATTTCTTTTCAAAAGTGATATTTGTAATTAATAAATATTCACCATTTGTCTCATTCATTGTATCGATATGATATCCATTTCAGCGGATATCTTTAAAATTTAACAAATTTCTTTGAAACTTAGTAAAGAGTAGTGCATTATTTATCCCAATTTTTCTAATACATATTTCTTTTCAAAAGTGATATTTGTAATTAATAAATATTCACCATTTGTCTCATTCATTGTATCGATATGATATCCATTTCAGCGGATATCTTTAAAATTTAACAAATTTCTTTGAAACTTAGTAAAGAGTAGTGCATTATTTATCCCAATTTTTCTAATACATATTTCTTTTCAAAAGTGATATTTGTAATTAATAAATATTCACCATTTGTCTCATTCATTGTATCGATATGATATCCATTTCAGCGGATATCTTTAAAATTTAACAAATTTCTTTGAAACTTAGTAAAGAGTAGTGCATTATTTATCGCAATTTTAGTTCCTTCAAGGAAAAATATAGTGGCTCTTCTAAAACGTTCAATCGATTTAGCACTACCACATATAGTATTGACATTTGTTTTTTCCATATTCAAATAGAAAGAATACCTTTCATGTTTAAGTATGGTGTGCATAGTTGCACTATCAATGAAGCAAATTTCATCATTACCATTATTTAATCCCAATTATTTGGCATCCATTTCTTCTTCAGAAAAAAATAACAAAGAAAATAAAAGTAAACACTAATAAAATTCATAAATTACATAACTCATAAAGTAAATTACATAAAAGATGCAAACAAAATAATAAAAATTTAAACATTCATGGGGTAATTGTCATATCATTTTGCATCTTCAAGATGTTCAAAGAAATCGGCCACGTCAAGATGTGTTAAAAGCATACACGTCATCATCACAAATGTTCTTTTGATTAATGAAATTTGTCTCGACATTTTTATCTTTCTTTTTCAATGGTGCCAAATAAAGTTCAACAAGATGGTCCACTAGACGACTAGTACGAGACCAATGGCCTTCCATGCCACATCTATAGCATTTATCTTCATAATTTTTCTTCCCATCATTTTTCTTATTAATCTACTTCTAGCGGTTATTTTGTTTCTTGCCATGATTATGGTCATGATGGTAAGACACATATTTACCACAACTACATCCACCACTACGACCAAGTCCATGGCCTATTTGACCACCGCTACCATGTATAAAATTTGAAGATTGAGTCATATTTACTTCAGGAAATAGACTACCACCAATTGTTCGAGACTCATGATTTTTTAATAATAATTCATTATTTTGTTTAGCCAACAAAAGATATGCAATAAGTTTAGAATATCTTTTAAATCCTTTCCTTCAATATTGTTGCTGCAAGAGCACATTCCAGACATGAAAAGTGAAAAAAAAAAATTTCCAACATATCCTTATCAATTACATTTTCACCACATAACTTTAACTGAGAGGTGATTCTGAATATTGCTGAATTATATTCACTAACGAATTTGAAATCTTACAACAATAGATGAAACCAGCCATGTCTGACTTTTGGAAGAATGACTAACTTCAAGTGGTCAAACCTTTCTTTTAAATTATTCCAAAGGTCAAGTGGATTCTTGACCGTAGGTATTCCATTTTTAACCCTTCATCCAGATGATGATGAAGGAATATCATAGCTTTTGCATGGTCTTGGCTTGTTGCATCATTATCTTTGGCAATAGTTTTTTCAAGACCCATAGTGATGCAAAATAGAGCTTCCGAATGTTTAATTCGTCCAAGACAAATGAGCTCAAGTGATCTGAGTTCTCATACCTTATTATTATTGTGAGTACTTGAAAATTCACCTATATTTTCCTTATAATTCTCTATTATTTTAAATAAATTAATTTATAATTCCTTTACTACTAATTTACTCCCTCAATAGTTGTAATAAATAATAGAATTGAAAGTTTTACTTTTACTTTTATAGTTAGAGTAAATTAGGGTTTTGTGCACTTTGGTCGTGTGATCACTTGGTGAGGTATGTGTACTAAATTTGGTGGATAAAAGTGAGTATTATGTAAGAGGAAGTGTATGATTAGAAGTGCTAATAATAAGTTAGTGAATCATAAAGTTAAAACAAAAGTACAAGGGAGTTAAGGGAATTAGGCTTGAACCGACGTGCGCCGTTTGTTACCGGTTGAGTACACAGTTTGACCAATATTTTCTTACCTTAATCTCCTTGATTTTATTTCATTTAATTCTCCCTAAATTAACCCTTAAAGCAGCCGAAAATTTTGACTAAAGAAAAGGTGAGAAAAGAAAAAAAAAAGAGAAAAGAAACTTGATTGCCAAGTGTTGGCAATCAAAGAGATGTTTGACCAAAACATTTCCTTTCTTCTTATCATTCCTTTTGGCTAAGTTTTCTTCCATTTTTTCTTCATGTTGGCCGAACCATTGGAGAGAAAAACAAGAGAGGAGAACTTCCAACTTCATCATGATTTTGCCTTGTTTGAGTTGAAATCACAAAAACTAAACCGATTAAACTAGCACCAAGGGAGTTAGGAGGCTTGGAGTGGAGAGTTTCTTTGGAGAAATAGCTTGGTTCTTCACTTCTCAAGAGGTTTTGAAGGTATAAGTTCAACAACTTCCTTTCTCTTTCTTATTCTTGCAAAATATGGTATAGATAACTTGAATCTTGGAATATTATGGATGATACTCTACGTTTGGTGTAGATTAGTGAAATTTCAACTAGGGTTTTGCAATTTTCAGCCTTGATTTATGTTGTTTAACTATAATATGTTGGTTTTGAGCTTGGTTTTGGACTTGTGAGGTGATTGGTAGCCTTATTGTGACTTTTTAGCTTTAAAAGAGTAAATTCCAGCTTTCTTAAGAATTTTTCAGGGTTGGTATTAGATGATTATTTGCTAGAAATGAGTTACAATTTGGATGGGTTTAGCCTAGATTAGGAACTATCTTTATATTCTTACTTGTGGTGATTGAGTTGGGCTGATTTGAGAAGAAAGTGAAGCCTTGAAAATGGCCGAAAAATTAGGTAAAAACAAAGGAAATGCTGCCAGTTTTTTCTCTCATGGGATAAGTGAGCGAAAGCGGAAACAAGAATGTGACTTGTGAGCGATTTGAGACTTAGTTATGTAGGGATACTTAAGTGACCTTATGGGTGACTTATAAATGAAAATTTTGCCCAAAAGTGTATATTTCTCAAAGACAAAGTAACGACCACTTTAAAAGCGATTTTCTCGTTTCTTATACCAAGTTGTGAATTTACAAGTTTTAATCGCTTCTTTATTAAAACCAAAAGAGCGAGCATGAATTTTCTAGGGTTTGATAAGTAAAATGAATACTACTTAAATGAGTTTCATTTTCTTGATTTTCTTTAAGCGAAATTTTCATATTTTGAAACCCTAGTTGATTGCAAATTGTTAAACTGTATTTTATCGCAGATTTGGACTCCAACTAGGGAGTTGAACCTGAGCTTGGTTTTGGAAAGCAATAACTCATTGGTAAGTGTTTCCAAATGCATTTTGAACTTAATACTTGAATGAATTGCTTGGTTAACGTGATTGGACGGTACTTAACTTGTTTGATAAGGCAAGAGTGTATTTTATCGCACTTGCCCTAATGTGACTTATTACTGTGCATTGGTTACAAATGGTTTGATATATATATATATATATATATATGCACATGACTTGAATACTACTTGGGATCCTAACCCTATTGGTTAGTCAGTCGAATCGAACCAATAAGGGTTTGGTCGAGGAGACTGGCGAACCGTAGGTACTATTTATTGTTTATTGTTTATTGTGTAATCCTTTGGATATCGTCCACTGGATTCGGTATACTCGAGTATTACCATCACTATTACTTTGGAGTTCGGGCCCGGTAGGGGGTTGATTGGTGGATGGAGTTTGGAGTTAAGTGGTAATCTACTGGACTGGTTACTCTACTTGAAAGTTGATGGAGTGTCAACTACTACTTAGTGAAGCTACAGTGGAGTTAACTCGCAAAAGCTACTGTATCCTTTTACCTGAAATTGTTGAATATCTAATGATTTATTTTTGACGTGTTATTGCTTATTTTTATGAACTATTATGCTCGCTACTTTGAGATTCCAAGTTTTTTATAACGAATAATTTGCTACTTGGGTTGCATGAAGTTTTGGAACCTCACTTAGCTTTGGTTCACTCTATTAGTTTTGTTTTTCTTATAGGAGGTACGAGCGTGGGCGTGAGGCTGGTACAGGCTAGCGTCGTCTAGTTTTTGACTTTTGTGAATTGTACTCGCACTAGTGCTTGATTAGAGTTGGAAGTCATTTAGATCTTAAACCTTTTGTTGTATTTTTGGAATGTATAAATATTTGAGATAGACTTGAGCATAAATGTACATTCTAAGTTTGGAACTATGGTTTCATTTACTTTCAAAGTTATAACTTGTTATTTTGAAGTAAGTGAGTGAGTCCTGGCGAGAATTGGGTAGGCGGTCCGCTAAACCCTGGGATACACCCTAGGGAGAGGTGGGGTCGTCACAGGTGGTATCAGAGCTTAGGTTTGAATTGGTTTGGGTAAAATGAGTGACTTGTATATGATATGGCTTGTGTATGGCTATTTAAGTGTGAAATCCTAGAGAGTAAGTGACTAACTTAGTGGTACTTGTTTACGTTCCTTATTCTTTTGATGCTACTTGTATTGTAGGCAATGGAAGGAAATGGAGAGAATGGGAATGCCGAATGACCTCGGTGAGTGCTTAGCTATCAGGAACATCCAGGAGGGCCGGTACTTCAGTGGGCCCCGGGACATAGGGTCAGGCACTGTGATTGCTGGTGGACCTACTCATATCCCGATAGAGTGGTCCTTGCTGTAACGCCCCGAGGCAGAAGAAAAGGAAAAATTTCTGGTGAATAGAGTTTTGTGAGGAATCCGGCCCACATAAATCTGGAAGAAATTCGGTCCGCATAAACAGCTTAAAGAGCCAGCTCTTTAAGGCTTTCCGATAAGGACTAAAATACCCTTTTATTTGAAAATTATTATTTATCAAAGCCCACTACCCAATTATTTCACATAAGTGTAAATAAACCTAGAAAATAGGGTTTTACACTTCGGTTTCAAGTTTGGAGCAAAGTTAGGGTTTTCGCGATTTTTCGCCGGATGAATTTTCGGTACAGAGTAAGAATTAATTTGGGGATTAAAAGTGACTTTTAAGTGAGAAATAAGATGTGACTAGTGGCAATGATATAAGGTTTGTGAATGGGAAGTGAAAAACCTAGTACGTGAGTTTTTAAGAAAAACGGCGCGATCCGGCGGGACCCGCGCATTACCGATTAAACGCACTGCTTGACCACCATTTTTCTTACCCAACAAGTTTGTTGACTTTTGTACATAATATCTTCTTATATTACAGCTAAGGGGACCGAAATTAGTGGCTAGAAAGCAAGGGAAAGAAAGAGAAAAATTAGTGTCCAAGATTGGGCCAAGTGTTGGGCAACTTGTGGACACCATTAGTTCTAATCCTTTTGGCTTTATCATAAGACAAACTTAGCTCCATTTCTCTTCATTTTCTGCCAAGGGAGCCGAGAGAGAGAGAGAAGAAGAACAAGGGAGAAATTTCTTCATTTCTTCTTGATGCAAGCTACAAAGTGAGAAATCCAAAGAACTAAACCGATTAAACTTCTCCTTGGGTGATTAGCTAGTGATTGGTGGTGAAATTTTGGAGAGAGAAAGCTTGGACTACACTTGGAGAACTCAAATCAAGGTAAGGAGGATGATATCTCTCTAAATTTTTCTTTCAATCTTGGTGAAATTAAGTCTAGTAACTTGAGTAGTAGTGGAATCATGGATGCTAGCATGATTGGAAGTTTTTTTTCCCTCTTTATGTGATGAACTATGGTTTGGGAAATTCTGCCCAACTTGTTGTATGATGCTTGTATGTTACAATTAATGTTGTATGAGATGTTTTGGTAGTGTGAGAAGTGAGAAATTGGGGAAAGTTGCACTAGAAACTACAAATTTCAGATTTCTGGAAATTTTAGCTTACATTCTGTCCGAATTTTTATCTATATGTTAGAGGCTGTTTTGGCCTTAGGTCAAAGAATAAAAGTTGTATAGAATGGCATTTTATAGGTGCCTACAAAATTTCAGCTCAATCGGAGCAACGTAGGACGTGAAAAGTCCAAAATACCCCTACTGTTCTAAGTATTTCCCAGCAGTCCGTTTCTTCAGTTCAGTCCAGTTTATCACGATTTTTGACCAGGATCCATTCTGATTTAGCTCTGGGCCAAAACATGAAAGTTGTAGTGTTCTGAAGTAGCTTTAAAATGCCTCAAAGAAAACCTGATTCGGACTTGTGTATACTGAGTTATGTCCATTACAGTGTTCTGCGTTTAAACAGCCGGTGAATTGGTTTCTGGTGTAGTAATTCGAGAATTTGACTAAGTTACAGTAGGAACTGGACTAAGTGACCTTCATGAATGTTGTAGCTCTGTGTCTTAGCTTCGAAACGGCATAGGTTTCGTTTTAATCCGATAAGCGTAGCCTCGGATATGTTATTTCCGCATTTGTACGTCAAATCTGTCTTGAACTAAATTGAATTTCTGCACTTGTACTTCATACGATTCTTGTTATTATGATATTGTGAGCCTATGGAACGGCTCTTGACATGAATTGCTGAGATGTATAATGTTGGGTTGTGTTTGAGAAAAACAATGAAGCCTAAAAGGCTGGAAAATTAGGTAAACACAAAGGGCATGCTGCCCGAATTTTTACTCGAGAACTAGAAAACTATATTTGCAACTTGAGTGAAGGTTAAGTGATTACCACTTGAACTAGCGAGAACTTTTGCTACTTTGTTATCGATGGTTATACGTTAAAAACCTAAACGAACTTGTACTCTTGAGGAAAAGATATAATGGCCAATGTAAACTTGTATTTCCTTGTACTTTCAACTCAAGTATTGTTTCCAAGTATATATGCTACAAAAACCTTACGATTTGAAAAGCGAGCAAGTGTTTCACGAATGTCTTTCAAATGAATTTCAATTGGTTGATTCTTAATAAACGGAACGTTTAAGTTTCAAATCTTACTCGTGTTTCAAAGTTCTCAAATTGGATTTCTATCGCAGATCTGGACTCCAAACCTGGAGTATAATTGAACGTGACTACTTGAAGCACTATAGTTTGAGTGAGTGATCTCTCCACTACTTCTCAAAGATTACTTTTGAAATGATTCTTGCATTGATTGCACCATTGCATATCATTGTGTTTGTGTGTGTGCCATGACATAATTTGGCTCCAATGAGTTCCTGGAAAGTCTTGTGCTTAGAACCAATGTCTCCACTATTGTTTACACATTCTTTGGAGCACGATGGCTCCTTACTTTTGTTTCATGGTTACTTGATCTAAACGAGCATTGGGTATTTAAGTACAAGAACTTCACTGGCTCACATGAGCAATAAATGAACATTTGATTACTGCATCATGACATCATATCAATGCTTTATTGTGAAATATACTTGGCTGTTGATTTTACTGGTCACTCGCTGAGCTTCTAGCTCACCCCCTACTATCTTTTTCTCCCCACAGGGATCGAAGTAAAGGAAGAACTTGTTTTTGGATCTTTGTGTGGCTGGATGGCGTACATCTTGTATAGTTTAGTTTTGGTTTTGGTTTATGTACTTTTGGGCTTGTATAAATATTTGGAATTGAATAAGTTGTAAATCTATATTTTACGCTTAGAATTGGTTTCCGCTTCGCTTATGATATGTAATTTTGGGAGAATTGGATGTATTATTTGAGTTGTACCTTGTAATTTATTTGAGGAATGTAGTAAGTGAGTGAGTCCCGGCGAGAGCTGGGCAGGCGGTCCGCTAAACCCTTTGGTTCGCCTTAGGGGGAGGTGGGGTCGTTACACTTGCCATAGAGGATGAGAGGGAAATGTTGGCCAGTGCTAATCGTAGGGCCCAAACTGAGATCGAGTGCCTGAGGGCAATGCTGGGAGAGCAAGGTGCTAGAATTCGGGAGCTCGAGGCTTCTATTCTCGAGGAACAGGAGTGAACCAATGCTTTTCGAGAACAAGCACAGGAGGCTAATGGTCACCTTGTTCGAATAGTAAGGGAAGTAAGGGATCGAACCAATAATATTTTAATTGAGTGTGGGGAACTTGTGGAGGAAGTAGTACAGGTGAACTTGGCCGAAGAAGGTTAAGGGGACGTAGCTTCTAGTGACTCAGGAGCCAGCTGCACCTGAAGAGGTGGTGGAGTTTGCTGGATCAGTGACAAACTAAGTTAGAGATCTAGGGTTTGGGGGTTATGCAAGGTAGCTAGGACATAGTATAGAATGGTTGGAATGACACGTCACCTTTCTTGTTTTGCTTTTGATATTGACATGTTACGGTTGATGTATATAGCGTATGCTTTTGTTCTATGTCCTTTGGTTGCTATAAGTACTCGATTTTGTTAGGTTGATATGTACAGTACTTCATGACTTGATATGTGAATTACTATGATATGTATATAAAGAAAGTATGTTATTTAAATGTGCTCTATTCTTTTCATTTTATGCTTTGAAAATGCTTTTATCGAGCTTTATAGTTATTTTGTTTTGCTTATACCTATATAGTCTAGTTTTCAAAAAGAGGCATGGAAGGTAGGCGAAGTCAGGGATGTGGGACTAGTCGAAGACACGATTCTAACCGTGGACGTGGAGTTAGACAAGTACAAGAACCGAGAGAAGAGAGAGATGCGACGATCGAACAACAACATGAACCGAGAGTTGAAGGAGAGGATCTAGTAGCAATGGCAATCCAGCAAATGACTAATATTTTAGCTAGATTGGTAGAGCAGCAGGGTCAATCCCCTATTAATCAGTCCAGGGACCCTAAAATAGCGAAATATAGGGCTTTAGAGCGGTTTCAAAAGTTTTCTCCTCCCAAGTTTCTTGGAGGGACAAACCCGGAGGTAGTTGAGAGATGGCTGGAAACAATGATCAATATTTTTGCCACCTTGAACTTTACCATATTCCAATTTAAGGGACCAGCCAAAGCTTAGTGGAATGTAATTATGGCTAAGTGGGAGAGAGAGTGGACAGCATGGACTTGGGTGAACTTTGTGCAAGAGTTTAACGAGAAATATCTTCTACCAATAGTCCAGGAGAAAAGGGAGGACGATTTCATTAGGCTACGTCAGGGTGGATTAAGTGTATCTGAGTATGAGACTCAGTTCACCAAGTTATCCAAGTTTGCTCCTGAATTGATAGCCAAAGAGCAAAGGAAGGTGAGGTGGTATGTACAGGGGTTAAATGTAGAAATACAAGAGACTTTGGCGGCGGCACAAATTAATACTTTCACGGAGGTTCTTGAGAAAATCCAAAGGATAGAAATTGCAAGGGCGCAAGTGAAGGCTTTTAATGTAAGAAAGAAATGTGTGTCTAGTGGAGACCAAGGACAGGAACAAGGTGATCAAAGTATGCCATCCCCTAAGGTGGATCGAGGAGCTAGTGGTGTGAAAATTTTGGGAACATCTAAGGGAGTTACTCTGAGAGGAGCCCCAGGTGGAAGAGCACAACTGGGAGATGCTTCACAAGGAGATCAAACATCAATCCCTCACTCATTTTGTGGATATTGTGGAAAGACCAATCATACTGAGGATAATTGTTGGCAAAAGGCACAGAAATGTTTATGGTATGATAGTGTTGAGCACCAGATTGCAACCTGTCCCCTCTTTGGTGAGACTTAGTAGTTAGATAGGTCAAACCCTAAACAACCAAATATAGGAAGGAATAGATCCAGAGTGCCTGCCAGAGTATATACCTTAAACCACCAGCAAGTGCCTAACCCGTCTAAAGTGGTGGAAAGTACGATTTGTGTTTTCCATTGTTTGGCTAAAATTTTGGCTAATGGTGAGATCTGGGAACTAGAGATGGACATGCAAGAGACAAAAATACCCTGAGTTATTTACGAATAAATGTATGAATTTCGAGATCGAAATTCTCTTAAGAGGGAGAGAGTGTGAGGACTAGAAAATTCACTTATATTTTCCTTATAATTCTCTTTTATTTTGAATAAGTTAATTTATAATTCCTTTACTACTAATTTACTCCCTCATTTGTTGTAATAAATAATATAATCGAAAATTTTACCTTTACTTTTATAGTTAGAGTAAATTAGGATTTTTGTGCACTTTGGTCGTGTGATCACTTGGTGAGGTATGTGTACTAAATTTGATGGATAAGAGTGAATATTAGGTAAGAGGAAGTGCGTGATTAGAAGTGCTAATAATAAGTTAGTGAATCATAAAGTTAAAACAAAAGTACAAGGGAGTTAAGAGAAATAGGCTTGAACTGACGTGCGCCGTTTGTTACCGGTTGAGTACACTGCTTGACCAATATTTTCTTACCTTAATGATACGCTCCTCGGTCAACACGTTCCGAGACACGTAGCATATCAGCATCAAGGATCTAGCGAGATTTCCAACCGTTTGGATTTGCGATTCCTAGAATCAAGAAGGACGGCACGACTTGAATCAAGGCAGTAGAACGGCGACTCCAATTGAGGTGGTTACTCAAGTAGATAGGCCGGATGAACAATCAAGGATAATCACGACATTGCTCAAGAACCCTTGCCAAGCAAGTAATGGAATTGTAACTCTCGAATGTAAAAGAAAACAATGCTGAAATTTTATTATCAAAGTGTGTAACCCTTCAACCGTACAAAGTGAACATGTTTATAGGCTAAAAGACTAACGAAACCCTCAAGGAAGAGGATCACAACTAACCTAAGACTAGGGAAAGGGGTTCGGCCACCTTTGGGACATAAGTGGGTCGAATCCATGACTCCAACAAGGTAACAAGCTAGTAACTAATCTAAACAATGACTCGATGGCTAACAACTCGCAACTAGAGGCCTAAATAGTTGGGCCGACTCTACTTAGTGAAGTCGTGGTTTCCACTTGGCTCTTCATAGGTTTAGAGCAATATGTAGGTGTCTTGGCCCGCTATATCCCAAAATCAATTAGGAAACTAAGTGGACAGCTTGGGTAACTCATTTAATTCCAGTTGGACAACTTCCTTCAATTTAGGAAACTAGGGTTTCGTTGGATTCCTTTCACACTAGCGCCTATTTCCATTTCTGTCCGCACCTAGTGTTTATCTTTGATCGTACCTTTTGATGATTACAAAACAAATGGATAAAATTAATGTTTTCAAAGTTTGTTTTTGGTCAGAAAATGGAGCAAGACAGGTTCAAAGGCCAAGCATCTGCTAAAACATTTGTCGGACGTACAAATACATCCTATCGGCCGTCCGATAACCGTTGAACATCTTCGGACGCGCAAAGAACCTATCCTCGGACATCCGAAGCTGTTAAGTCAGCACTTCTAAGATCCCTAACCTCGATCGGACGCACAATACCTGAGCACCGGACGTCCGAAAATCTTTGCAACACTTCGGACGACAAATATTAGAAGCATCGGACGTCTGAAAGAATCAATGAAGGATTCCAAGTCTTACATCATAGGATCGGACGCATATTCTGATGCTGCCGGACGTCCTAAAGATTTCAAGAAGATTTCTTGAACTCACTGCCTGCGTTTGGACGCACAAAACCAGCCTACCGAACGTCCGACACTACTAACGGCTAGTTGACTCTTCAGCTGCCTTGTGTCCGTTGGTGGCTTTAATTGAAGATGTTTTTGGTCTATTATAAATAGGATAAAAGTCAACCACCAGGGGCAACAGATACACATTAAGTCTATATCAGATCTTGAGTGATTCAAGCATAAGAATACTCCAAAAAGAAGATTTGTACTCTTAGTTGTGTGATCTTCTTTTAGCTTTTCAAGTGTGATTTAATTTCTTCAATAGTGTAGCTCTGTGAGGGTTATTCGAGTGATTGTAAAACTTCCTTGCTTGATCAAGTGTATTTTGAGGCAAGGAGGAAGTGATCCTTCCCGTATACACAAGAGATTGGTTGTTTGTTGAATCAACTTGAAGAAGCTTACAATATAAAGGGATATTCAAACTCTAGTCAAGTTTGAAATTTGGTTTGCTATTCCATCTTCTTATTCACTGTTTTGCAGCACTAACTGTTTATTTCTTCTGCTCTAAATTACTTCCGCCTTATCATAAATTGTTCCTTGGTCTGGTTCTTTAGAAAAAGAGGGCTATTTCAGAAAAAGTGATTTATATTTTGGCTAGCTTTTAAAACTACCTAATTCACCCCCCTCTTAGGTTGTCTTCGATCCTTACAACTAGATTAGTCCATGATAGCACTCCTAGATCCAATCCCCTCGACCAGTCCAATTACTAGGTTAAATGTTAAAATCTTCAGCGCCTTGACCTTTGCAATTAAAACTTATCTCAAGTGCAATCAAGATACTGTGAGGACCCGAATCTTTCTCACTTATAATTCTATTTTTATGGCTTAATTAATTATTTGCTCACCCATTTTCTTCGAATATTATTTTCTAACCTCTTTAGACCTAATTACATGGATCTATAGGTTTGTTATATTTTTAAAGTGTCTCGTTTCAAAAATTAATTTTTGAAAGCCCGTTAAGTGAAAATAGTGCACGTGCGTTTGGAACGATAACCGATTTGAGGATACACTGAGCTTGAAAAATTGGAGATACGTGCATTAGTCTTAAAATAGGTATTTTTATGATTAAGTGCTCAAGTGATAGTTAGTTGTACCATCGTTATAAGAATTTCTTAGAAATTTCGCTTTATAATGTTTAATTTGAAAATAAGCGTTTTCACACGCGCGATTTAATTGAGAGACTTTAGACCATTATTTTGGGACAATTAAGAGTGAATAACAATAGTATGTTATAACAGTGGCATTGCGGTTTTAGTGCACATAGGTGAAACAAACCGGAGCGAACGAGACGAAGGGTGTGGTGAAACGCGGCGCGTTTCGCGTTGGGGGGGCTTTAAAAAATTTGGGAAAAAAAGGTTGACTTTTGGAACCAATTTTGGCCACAAATTTCAAAGCTTCCCACGGAAGCTTATCATCAGCCACCATTCTTCTTTTCCTTCTCAAACCAGCCGTGCAACACCAAGAGAAGGAGACCAAAGTTCCTTCTTCATTTTACCTCTCAAACTTGCACCAAATTACTTTAAATTTCTACCACAAACTCACAACAACTTGGAGATTCACCTAGGCAAGGAGAGAAGCTTCATTTCCACGGTTTTCTTGAGCATCTAAGGGGCCGAAATTTCTGTCTAGTTCATCAAGGGAGGTAATGGACGATCAACCTTGATAATCTTAAGTTATGGAAGTTCTATTACTCGTATAAACTCTTGCATGCATGTGGGTAGTCTTGTTTATGGTGGATTTGTGTTGTGTGGGCTCTATGAACTCCCACATTTGATGGATGGACTGATTTGATATTGGATGATGAAATTAATGGTGGTTTAGTGCTTATATTAGTGGATTAATGTTGTATTGTTGGTAGAAAATCAAAGGAGGTGCTTGGAGCAAAAGTGACCGTTTTACCCCTGCCTTGTCCAACCATTTTTTGTGCAAAATTTTGAGGTTCTAATGGCTTGATTATGTTGTTTACATGTTATTGTGAGTGTGTAAAAAATTTCACTGAAAAATAACATGATTTGGTTGGTCAAATGAGTTGATTTCCAAAGTTAGCAAAACTGGAAAATGAATCCCGTATTGCCCAGGCAGTCATTTTGTATCGGCCATAACTCTTTGGTCCGATGTCAAAATCAAGTACCGTTTGTGGCACTGGAAACTAGACATTCCCAGATTTCCATTGGTATAAAATTCATGACATAGTTCCACTCGAGTGAACCAAACCATTCGTTTGAAAATTGCTGTCCTGTTTCGTTGCTCTTCAGGAGGCAGGACATGAACTGTAACTTGATGCTCAAAAACGAGTTTCTTGTGAATAGATTTTGAGAATGGTTTCTTCTGATAAATTCTAGCTTTATGAAATATATTTTCAACGCCATCAACCACGCTCAATTCTGAGTTGAATTGAGTGAGTTGTGTCCATATTTCGAAACTGATGCAGTGAGTAAAAATCCTCTTTGGCTAGTAAAGGCCTAACCCTTGGTTGGGACTTGTTGTTTTGAAATTCTTGGTGTTAATCACCTACCGAATATATCTTGGATTCTTATTAGACCTGGTTATCACAAATGAGACATGTTTTACGCATTTTATTGGCCAAAGGTTTTAGAAAAGAAAATTTGAAGTACAAGGCAGATTTGCCTTGGAAATTCTTGAAACTTTGATGGTTTTGTTAACCAACTTTCCGAATGAATTTTCTTATGAAATTTGACAGATGAATAGTTCTTATATGGTATTGTAATCATACCAAATTTGGTGCCGTTCTGAGTCCATTTCGCTACCAAATTAAAGTCCCAAAGTTTGGAACTCAAATCTGGAAACTAGCTTAACAGTTTCATTTTTTTTTTCCTCCAACTTTGAGCGACCATATCTCGGTGCTCAAAACTCCAATTCTTGATCCGCTTGTTCTGTCCTAAACCTTACTTGTAACTCTAATTGAGTTAGAAATTTCGGAGGCTGGTTTGCAACGTATGAATTTTACCGAATTTCCAAAGTTAGCGAAAAACCAACCCCGGCATAACTCTAAGTAACCTGAAATAGTAACTTTAAGCCCATTTTTGAATACCTTCCACTTAGATTCATGGAAAAGTGTATTCTAAGAACTTTTAGTACTTTGGAAGTAGTTTCCAACGGTATCAAGTTTTCCAATTTTGGACTTGTAGAGAGTGAGACACGATTTTCCAAAAATCTCGTATCCAAACAGAAATTTCCGAAACTTAAGGAAATAGAGTTTTTTGAATTCTCCTTTTTCCTTCGATATCACTTAAATGTTTTGCACATGATTTCAAATATAAAAACCCGATTTCTCTTATGTTTTGAAACCCCACTTTTGAGTCTCGATTTGCATGTGATTAGGACTCGTACTCGTGAAATCTTCTTAGATTGTACATGGGTACAATCTTTCTCAATAGGTAGGGGGTTTTAAGCGATAGTGTGTAATATTTGATTGTTATTTGTTCAGGCGCTCAAGGGGACCTTCAAGAGGAACTCGAAGCGGACGCCTAGACACTTGTTTGAGTAGTTACTCTTTTGTTGCAATAGGTGAGTGTTCCATATAGGAATACGTAATTTGCATAAGTCTATGACATGGTCATTCTATGGTCATCACGTGTTAAGCGTTAAGTGCTACATGTTAAGTATTTATCACATTTACGCATATGTAAGTAAGATATACTTGAATTACTTGCTATGAAATAATTGAAGAGCATATTTATGTGACTACTTGAATTACTTGACATGAAATACTTGAAATACGTATACTTGAATTACTCGACATGGAATATGTGAATTTCATATTTACGTGAAGTGTTTAAATGATCAATTATGCTATGGTTGCATAAGTCGGTTGGAGTGAATCTCCTCGACTCTTAAGTGATAAATATGGGAAATGGTCAATAGCGGCCTATTAAAATGACAAATGTCTACCGATTACCAATTACCGATTACCGTTTACCGTTAATCATAAATACTTACCGTTTACCGATTTATTTGATTACTCCTGTTTACAGATTTACTTGACTACTTGATTATTTGATTACCATGAATTCCGTGTTCATATGAAATTATGGCATATTTCTTAAGGGTTTGGATGTTAAGTGTTACCTATAATTACTCATATGGAATTGTCTATCATTTTAGGGCGAGTGTGTACTTTATCTCACTCGGCCTACCCAAAATGATAGATTTTTACCGTTCATCGGTTTACGTGATTACGTGTGCATGTTGTAAGCTCTAAGGTGAACTTGGGCACTGCCCTTGGTTACTGACCTACTCGAGCCAGGACTGGGCTCGGTCGGGTAGGTTGGAACCCTAGGCCACCGTTTCGGTATACTCGAGTATTACCACTGGAGGGATAAGGTGATGACCAGACAAACCGAGGGGATCCGAAAGTCATAAGGTGCAGATGACCGAAATGGTTCCACTGGAACACCGTATCCTTCAATGTGTGTTTAATCTTGCATAGTGATAACCATTTTATGCAAATGTGCCAACGTACAAATCTTGAGTCATACCTGTGATATGTTCAAAGTACTCGTATAATGATATTTGTCTCATGTTCATGTACCAACGTGCAACCCCGAACCATACATGTGGTATGCTCCCTTTACTTGATTTATTAGAACTGCTAGAGTGTTTTGGAACCTCACCGGGCTGTGTAGCTCATACCACGTCGTGGATTTCTTTTATAGGGTCCGAGACCAAGAGTGCCCGAGAATAGTACTAGATTGCTTTCTTTTGAAGATCTTAAGTTGTATTATAACGGATGGTTGTAGTACATATTCTTTTGGATTGTATTAAGCTTGAGAGCTGATTAATTGTAAGTGTGAGATATTTTGGAGTACTTTAATTATGTATTGAAGTCATTTGAAGTATTCCGAGTTTTTGAATTGTGGATTGTAGTGAGTCCTGGCGAGAGCTGGGCAGGCGTCCCGCGGATATCCTTTGGTTCGCCTTAGGGAGAAGTGGGGGCGTCACAGATACAGACCCTTATTCTAGTGCTCTCCACTTTTTGGTACTTAGGTACAAGAATGCACGATAAGATAATTCACAATTCGAGTCGGCCGGTCCCAAAAGTAAATCACCCATATTAGAGATTCCTACCTGACGGACAAATCTATCTTCCCCAAGTATTATGATAAAGGGTTTATGCTTATAACAGTCATGATTCATAACTTACGCCCAAGAAGAACACTTAGTCCTTTACACTTATTCACATAATTGGGAGCATAACACCACTTGGCCCAAACTCACCCCGCGCAGAGACCACGCGAAGCAGCTCTGATACCACCTGTGACAGCTCCACCTCCCCCTACCAAATGATAAAAATGATTTGATACTTGAAACAAATGTCTCTGACCAAGTTTGGAATCAAGTATTAAAGAAAAAAGAGTATGATGAATATAGTCAAAGGATTGGAAAAATACTTTGTGGTTATACCTCAAAAAGTTTTTCTGAAATTCAACAATGATATCATATTTGTGACAGCCTCCCCTTTCCCTAAGGCGTACCCAAGGGTTTGGCGGACCGCCTGCCTAACTCTCGCCAGGGCTCAGTCACAATTCATGAAATTTACAAATGATAATCTCAAAATAAAAGCGATATTAAATATAACCTTCAAAATATACATTTATGGACCTCCAATGTCCATACAATCTATAATACAACCAAGGAGTCAAACTTGTAAAAATCAACCAAACAAGTTGGCTAGACATCTATGAAGTACTCGCTCGAGCAACTAACAAACTTAGAAGAAATCGAGACCTTCCTCAATTCAACCTCTCATGTTTTCATCCCTGTAAGGAAAACAAATTGCATGGAATGAGCTTAAAACCCAGTGAGGTTCCAAGTAACCAAGCAGGTAAAATAAGAGACAAGATAGCATACCCAGACATCAAGAAACAAGTCAAACTCAAATAGATCAGAACCCAGTATATAGTTAAGCAAGTAGCCAGATAGATCATGCAAAAGCGTACAGTAAAGAACACATTCATAGCAAAGGATATAGGTTGCTCTTAGGAGTAAGTTCCACAGAAGATTGATCATGGTCCGTTGACTCTCCGTCAACCACGAAAGTATAATGTCCGTAGATCTCCACTTTACATCAATTTCCGTCCACCAAACATACCCTTTACCGGCCCCGAATGTCAAAGAAGTATCCAAGGTTCGTTGATCTCCTCGACCAAGCCCTTGCCTGCTCGATTCGACCAACTAGCCCTGGGTTGGATTTATAGTCCCAGATATACAGTAATTCAGGATATGGCTTATAGCCCCAAGTATTCAGTAATTAGGAAATGGAGTCGTTGGCTGTTATCCAACGCTCACACATTAATGATTGGAGATGTTAGTTGTCACTTAACGCTCCGTATTCAGTAATATCAATGTTCAAGTGATGAATTCCAGTTAGGAGTAAACAGGTTAGGAACTTTATCCTTTACCCAAGGTTGCTCAGCTTATCCGAACGCTCGGAGGCTGGTCTAAAGCAAGAGGTCCAACGAGAGCTCAGTTCAGCCGTTACCGACTTACATTCACGCATACGCATGAGTAACCCTAAATTCCACTTACCCGATGTTTCGGATAAGGTCCAAGGCCCAGTTCAACCACTACAAGAGAAATGTAGCAGATCTACAATTCAACCGCTATGTAAGGCCCAAAGACAACCTAAGAGGGGGGTGAATTAGGTTGATTAAAAACTTAATTGAGTTTATGCACTTTTTACTTAATAAAAATTTACCTTCTTTTCTAGTAGAGATCAATCAAGTAAATTTAAAGAATAGAACAATGTTGATCAGAAATAAGGATATATATAAGCAATGAGAATTTTATTAAACAAAAAGAATAAGATAGAGTATCAAACCGATTGTCTACCAAGCTTTCCTCAAACTTGAAGACCAATCACAAAGATGAGCACCTTCTCTTTGATGAACAATAATCAACTCAATGTACAATGGAGGGATCACTTCCTCCTTGCCCCAAGCCTCTCTTAGTCAAGTTAGGAAGTTTTACTATCACTCAGATAACCCTCAACAAAGCTACACTTTTGAAAATCCCAAACACAAGAGAAGTGCTTACAAGAACTTCACACAACTAGGAGAACAAATCTTGCTTGGGAGACTATTTTCTAGCTAAAATATCTCTTTAGATCTTGTAAACAAAGTGTGCAAAAGTTCCTTTCTCGTTCAGAGTCGTTTGTATTTGAAGGGGACTAAAAATGGGCTTCATTAATGCTTCCAACGGATAGAAGGCAGATGAAGAGTCAGCTAGCCGTTGGGGCTGTCGGACGTCCGACAGATTAATCATCGTCCGATCCCATCGTCCGAAACTCACCAAGTTGTCGTTCGGACGTCCGATGGGATTTTATCGTCCGAAAGCATCTGCGTCCGAATGTCGTCCAGAGAGTCATCAAAACTTTGCGAAATTTTTCGGACGTCCAACGCGATTGATATGCGTCCGAAGAGTGCGTCCGATCCTCCCGGACGTCCGATGCTTCCTCACGAGCGTCCGAAGGAGTTTCCTTCTTGATGTTCTTCATCCTTTCGGACGTCCTACAGCTTCCTTTCGGACGTCCGACATGAGTGCCCTGTTTTTGCTTCTTCTTTTGGTTGATTTTCTTTCCTTGACACCTTTGTACCTGATTCTCTAAAAAGCAAAACACTTATATTTGAAGAGAATTAGATAAACATTTCAAAGTGCTTTGTGATCATCAAAATCAAGAATAACATTCTCCCCCTTTTTGATGATGACAAAACAATGATTTGAAATGAAATTTGATGATTACAAATAGGCTCCCCCTTTCTCAGTCAATCGAAGAACAAAAATTGAAAAACTCCCACTCACTTGGCTATTTCACAGATTTATTCAATTATCCAAAAATAGTTAAGCAATTGAAAAACTCCCCCTCACATAGTTAAGCAATTTATTCACTGATTTATCCAAAAACAGTTAATCAATTGAGAAACTCCCCCTCACTTGGCTGCTTCACAGATATATCCACATATCAATTCATATCTTTTCTCCCCCTTTTTGCCATCACAAAAGTCAAAAAAAATAAAAATAAAGAGACATGTCAAGAATCAGTAACATAAAAAAGAACTAAACATTCTTAACAAAATAGCTTACGAGCATCACAAAACATTACAAGCACCATTACATCCACATATCCAGTTTTGAACATTACAAGCACCAGAATCAAAGAAAACAACAAAAAAATCCAAGACAACCATCTAACACCTAGCAAATAGAAAACAGTCAAACAGAATGCAAATGATCCTAATATGGCTAGTGATCCTAAATGGTAAACTAAGTGGATCCAGGCGTCCTTCGAGTAAGCTGATATTGAGAGAGATCCTCCTCCTCAGTGTCTTCATCATCTTCAGCATCTTCACCAACTGGTTTCTTGCCTTTATCAGATGTGGAAGGATCATGTGGTGCCACGGGAGTAGAGGTGAGGTCGATAGGAGCAGGACTCATAGAGCGAACAGCGGCTGATGAACTTGGATCATTGGAGCGTGGCTCCTTGCCAGGAGGGACTTCCTCAACCACAGGTGGGGGAAAAAGAAGACTCTTTTTATCTAGGAAGTCAGCTTGTTGCTGGGATGACATGGTGAGCATGAGACCATGTTCAAGAAGCAGAACATGTTGCTTAAGGTCTCAAAGGAGTTCAACCACCTCAGAATTTGAAGAAGAAGATGCCTTAGTGGCAGTCTTCCTAGGATGAATAGAGGTCAGTGCAACAGAGGATGGAGTGTGAAGTGGATCATGTGCAGCCTTAGATCTAGGTTCATTAGAAGTGGCCCCTTATACGCCCACAAATTATCCCTAAAGACAAGATTTTTGCGCTCAAAATAAGCCTTAGTGAAGGCAGAGGAAAATGTTTCTTTGGGACAAACACCAAGGATAGGTACTTTGTAAAATTCAAAAACCTTTTGAAGGAATTTTCCATAGGACAGTTTTCTACGAGAATCAGTGGTATAGCGAAGTAAAAACTTGCACATGACAAAGCCAAAGTCAATGCAAATTTTTTCTCGAAAACAATAAAACAAATACAGCTCCATTTTATTTGCATCTGTTCTATGACCGTCAGTAGGCACAAGCAGATTTGAAATGATTGAGAAAGCAAAAAGATTCACAGGGGCAAGGTCATTTTGTTTTGAATCAGCAGGGGCAGAAAATTTCTTTCGAAAATAGGTTAGCATTTTAGCATTATCAAAGTGATTATCAGCAGTAGGATGCTCTTCATAAGAAAAGAAATTGGCAATTTTACTTTTGCATCCTGGTTCAATAACAGTATTTAAAATGGCATTCACAGTTTCAGGATCAAATACTAAGTCTACCCCATTTACCCTGGACATAATTTCAGTGTGATCAGTGCCTTTCCTAAGATTGGCAAAGAATTGATACAGCATTTCAGGCTAATAAACGTTAGGCATGGAAATGATATGTGACCATTTCTGGAATTCAAAGAGATTAAGAATTGACTCTAAACCAATCTTGCGGAATTCAAAAAGATTTATGGTTCGTTGAGGAATGAAACCTTTCTGGGTTATCAAGGAATGTTTTTCTTTGGCAGCAGCATCAAAGAATAGGGAGACGGTGGTTGATTGGGAAGGCTGTTGAGATGGAGTTCCTTGTCCGGATTCAGGCTGAGAGGAAGGCCGAAAAGTTTGAGTCTTTACTGCTCCCCTTTTGAAGCGTTTGGATGATCTTATGACCCTAGGAGAATCCACATCTTCATCCCTGAGTGTGTGCTTGCGTCCGGCAGGGGCTTTTCCTCCTCTTAGATTCACCATTGTGTGAAATGTGTGAGATGTATGATGCAAATGATGCACACAGTGGTATGGGAGTGAATCACACAAGAATTTTGGGTTAAAGAAGCCTTGAAGATGATTGAGCAGAACGGTTATGAGAAAGTAGGGTTTTGAGGGAAATTTGGGAACTTTCGAAATGTGTTGAGATTTGGTGAAAAGATCCGAAAATTGAACTCGCAATGATCAGGAGAAGTTTTTGGTTGAGTCAATTTTGGAATGAGTGCTTCAGAAAAGCACGAATTGAGTGTGAGAAGGATAGAGGTTTCCGTTCGAGTGAGAAGAGAAGAGGAGAGTTCTGAAGCAAATGAAGAGGGAAGTCACTTTAAAAAGTGTACCGTTGCACTGTCGGATGGCCGAACGAAGTCTTGCGTCCGACAGTTTTGTCCGAACAGGTGCTTTCTGGGAAAGCAGCTGAAGAACATTATCGGACGTCCGTTAATCTGCTATCGGACGTCCGAAATCTTTGAAAAAATTAAGATGATTTAAAATCATGGGACTGACCCGAATAAAAATCTAAAACCATGGGACTGACCCGAATAAAGTTTAAAATCATGGGACTGACCCGAATAAAATTTAAAATCATGGGACTGGCTCGAACAAGAGATTTAAAATCATGGGACTGACCCGAATAAAAATCTGAAACCATGGGACTGACCCGAATAAAGTTTAAAATCACGGGACTGACCCGAATAAAATTTAAAATCATGGGATTGACCCGAATAAAATTTAAAATCATGGGACTGACCCGAATGAAGTTTAAAAATCATGATGCACACTAGTGGGACTAATCCATGTTTAGTGGCAATGAAATTGAAATGCACACTAGTGGGACTGACCCAACGGCTAGTGGCAAAATAAAAGAAAGGGCTCACTAGTGGGACTGACCCAACGGCTAGCGGCAGAATAAAAGAAAGGGCTCACTAGTGGGACTGACCCAACGGCTAGTGGCCAAAACAAAGAAATGCGCACTAGTGGGACTGACCCAACGGCTAGCGGCAGAATAAAAGAAATGCGCACTAGTGGGACTGACCCAACGGCTAGTGGCAATGCAAAAATAAAATGCTGGCATGTATAAAGAAACTGCATAAGATTTACTTGGAAAATTATCCAAAATTTTGCCCCAGTGCGATGAATTGGTCAGTGGGATAACACCCGAGCCTGCCTTAGTTGGTGGTACAAAATCCAAGCCCAACGTGAACTTTGTGATGTTGGTGGCACAAAATCCAGGCCCAACGTGAACTTTGCGATGTTGGCAGCACCAAGTCCAGGCCCAACGTGATGTTTGTGAAGTTGGCGGCACAAAATCCAGGCCCAACGTGATAAAGTGATGTTGGCGGCACCAAGTCTAGGCCCAACGTGAACTTTGCGATGTTGGCGGCACCAAGTCCAGGCCCAACGTGATGTTTGTGAAGTTGGCGGCACAAAATCCAGGCCCAACGTGATAAAGTGATGTTGGCGGCACCAAGTCCAGGCCCAACGTGAACTTTGCGATGTGGCGCGGCACAAAATCCAGGCCCAACGTGATAAAGTGATGTTGGCGGCACTAAATCCAGACCCAACGTGATCTTTGGGAAGTTGGCGGCACTAAATCCAGGCCCAACGTGATCTTTGTGAATGGTCAAGAAATTAAGTGTGATTGTCAAGAAAGGGGGGAGAGAAGGGTGCGCGGCGGGCGCTGAGATTTCATCGACAAGAAATTTGCCTCAGTTTCCACCAATTATTGTGCAACCGATCAATTGATTTGCATTACGGCATGGTTGATTCGTAAGATTCTAACTTGCGCTTCTTTCTCGATTTCAACCATGGATACCTGCACAGGGGGCTTATCAAAGTATGACATGCACTTGAACTTCATGAAAAGAGCAGCGTGATTGATTTGAAAAATGCATTATTTGATTCTTGGACGAAATCCTCAATTGGACTAACAAAAATATTTGCCCCTGTATGGGCTTGTTTTCACGAAATCTTATAAATAAAATTTTGCCCCAGTATGGGCCATTTAATTGCAAAAACTTGTTTGGATGACTTTCCATTTATTTGAACCAAGAGAAATCGCACTTTCCAAAATTTAGAAAGTAATCACATATACAACGTGAAGAAATTTGAATGTTGAGTTCATGCAGAAATTTCATGATGAATCTCTCAGAATAACACCAAATTACAGAAGATTTCTTCCTCACTTTTAGCATCGGTGCTTAGGGTAACGGATCACCATTTCTTGTTGGCTCATCCTTCAGGGCCAATCGAGTGACTTTATTCCAAGGAAAATGAGAGGTCAAGATTTGTCTGGTTCTTGTGCCCAAAATCGTAATGCATTCAACATCACATCTTAGTGAAAGCAAAGAGTTTGTCACCCTTATTTCTTAAGAAAACGTAGTCCACATATGAGCTTTATAGGCTTGCAACAATATGGATGCAAACGATAGCTAAACATGTGGAAACGGGTCATAACCTTATGATCACAAATGATTGATGGATTTCTTATAAGCATAATCCTCACTTTGGGTTGTCATGAAGGGTAAGTCAGCGATGGACTTTATGAGCTTGTAATGTGGCTTGAAAATGATAGTTAAAGAATAAAACTTTCAAGGACATTGCACCGAAGATCGCATTTTTCCAAAATTGCCCCTATTTTGAACCCAAAGATCTCAGACTTTGTTTGCATTTTTCTCATCATTCACCAGGGACTTTCAGCATCAAATCTTTTTTGCATCTTTCTTTTGCATTCGCTCTCTTTTTCCTTTTTCTTTTCCTTTTCCTTTTTTTTTTTCAAAAGTGCCCTCGCGGGTTTTCACATGAAGAGCAGTGTCAACCTCACACCTAATCAATTCAGAAATACAGCTAAAATTTTCTGGCATCAGGAATTTTCTTGACAGAGCCATTGCAAAGAACAGAAGTCAGGACTTTCGGCTTTTGTAATGGGGTCAGGTGGGGTGCTTAGAAAAGTTAAGGCTTGAAAGCGGATTCCAAAAGCGGTTTGAAGAATCCGAGATCGCATTGTTGCGCCAACCCTATTTTAGGGCTAAATCAGAATTTGCCCCAGTTTATGCTCAACTGAGGCTTTTCTCTTTCATTTTCTTTCTTCTTTTGATTTTTCGGCCTTTTGCTATTTTTGAACTTTCACAAAATTTGCCCCAGTTTATTTTTGAACTGAGGTTCTCTTTTCTCTTTTCCTTTTGATTTTGTGGCATTATCACTTTTCACTTCTTGAAACTTTTTCTTTTTCAACTCAAACTTGCCCCAGTGTGGGGTTTGCGATTCTCAGGGGTTGCCAAATGAAGTATTTTATTCTGAAGGCTCAAAAGGGATAACTAGGAATAGAATGCTTGATCGGAAAAGAAGAGGGCCTGACTTGTATGTCGTTCCTTACAATAAATCTGAAAGGAAACTTTCATTGATGTGAAATTTCTGGCATGTATCTGAATTAATTGACTGAGGAAGACCTTTCTTCATCCGTATCTGTGAAACATAGGCGGTCCGTGCGGACAAATCTCTTCCTTTTTCCTCTTTTCTTTTCTTTTCAAAATTGAAACCCAGGTAGAATCAAATTTCCCCAATTCGCGGTTCCCTTTCCCCTTTTCTTTTTTTTTTCTTTTTCAAAATTCTCCAATCTCCTTCTCCAATGTGGGGTGCGATCATATGTGCACTCGAAAAGAACTACCAATTTTTAGCTCAAATGAGGATGCAAGGGATAAATGGTGTTTAGGTTGTAGAAACGATGGCCAAAGTATCATTCTTACACCTCATGACAACCAAAGTAATGAAATGGTCATTGAAAATCCATTCCCCTTTTTGATATTTGAAAATTTTCCAATATAGGGTAGTGATCATTGGGGCTCTTATTTGAAACGAAATTATTCTTTCAAGGCTCAAATGGGAAAGCAAATGATAAAATCTATCGGTAGAGAAACGAATGCTCAAAGTATCATTCCAAATTTTCAAAACAAACAAGAATAATGCACTTTTTTGCTTTCACTTAGATGTGAATGAATCTGGTTAGACCAGTGAGCATTTTCAAACAAAGATTACCCCAATTTGCAATTTATCAATCAATGTGACTGATTTTATTTTGGGGTTAATAGAAGTGGGCAAAATATGAATTGTACAGTGAAAGAGAAAAATGTATCGTATTGGGTCTTTCTGAGTGATCTCTTTCAATTTTGAGCACTCTTATTGTAAGGATTTTATAAAGCATACACTTGTGGATTTTCAGGCTGGAGGTTGAAAAAAATCTCAATTTCTTATTTCTTAAAATTCATCATGAAATCTCCAATGAGCTCAATAAAGAATGAAATGTACACGAGTATTATACAAAACAAATAATTGTCTGAACAAAAACGTCATTATTGCCAAAGTTTGAAAAATTTTAAAAGCAATACATGTGAGAAAAAATTCTAAAAAAAACTCCTTTGCACATGTATACACATTTTCTCTCTTATCCCATTTTTCTTTGAGCAATGAAACCTCTTAAAGGTTTTACACGAGCGCTTTCAGATGAATTTCCAAATTTACATTGTAGGGCCTGCCCAAAATCAAATAATACTTGTAATTTTCAAACTTTATCAGATCAGAATTGTTATCCGAAACAGAAAGGTATTTTCACCTTATTGAAACATTTTTTATGAATGCAGGGGGAGGGGAAAAACAAAAGAAAAATACCCTGAGTTAGTAATCAAGACTATAAAATCGGTATGCATGTCCTATGGGGGAGCCCTTTTATGCCAAGGGTAGGCCTAGCATGAAAATGCAATCCTCTAAGGTAGGCACCATACCATACCTGATGAATCCGATCAATTGATTGAGTGAAAAATGATTTGAAAAATTTGGCCCATCTGGAGTGAGAAAAAACATTCGTCCTAAAAATGAGGACAAAGTCCGAATGAATTGCTTATTTTGATCGATGCATGATGCATCAAAAGGGGTAAAATGGTCAAATTCATTGAATGAAATTTGATTATTTATTGAAAATCGAATGGATAACCCTTAAAATGAAATCCATTGATCAAACGGATCGAGTGAAATGATGATTTATTCAAAATCGACCGAATTGTCCTAAAAATAGGTAAACTGGTCAAATGAAATTGAACGAATCTGATGATTTGAATTTATTCAAAATTGATTGAGTTGACCTAAGAATGGGTAAACTAACCAAATGAATTGAACGAAATTGGTGATCTTATTCAAAAATCGACTAGATTGCCCTAAAATGGACTAGATTGCCTGGGGTTCGTTGGATTAGCGAGGGGGGTTAGGTTATGTTTGCCTAGTCTTTACATTGGGGAGTCGTCTCCCCTTGTTTGTAAGCTTTCGTTTCTAATAAGATTTTGGGCTGGCATCCCCTCCCCGTGTACAGGGTTTTGCCAAAAAAAAAAAAAAATGTGCAACAATCGCTTTGCCGTCTTTGAAAAGATCGGATCCTACCTTACCTCGTGCACTACCCCTTTGGATGGTACAAGAAATATAAACGTGCAAGTCTCCTTGGATTAAGTATCCGAGACACGAGGTGGCTTATTCCTAACACGGGATCCCCTAAATGGCATTCCCTTTCTAGGGCTTATGCGTGATGCCAGTTTATTAAATGCAGTAAAATATGCAATTCGAAATGAGACGTGACCTAAGGAACCCTTTATCTGCCAGGGTAGGCCTAAAATGGTATGGCATTATTAATTTATGAACGAAATATACCACAATTTTTAAACGTGCAATAGCCTATCTACAAGGGTAGGTCCTAAAAGAAAGGTCATGCCAGACCTCTTATTTCCTAACGTTTGTGAATGCAAAGGCAAGAGACAAGGAAAGTTAGTTCAACACATAATCACATAACACGTTGGACAATTAAATGATATAAAAAGCAGGAAAAGTAAATAAGGAAAGGGGTGGGATCCCTTCCCTCGTGCCTAGTGTCCCTAGTTCAGGATAAGGTCGACTCTACCCTAGGCAATTCTAATATGGATGCATGAGGTTGGGGTTCACTAATGCATATAGACTCGATAAGGCTTTGGCTCCCAAGCCTTCAGACCTAAAGGCGAAGGGTCATCACTCCCAGGGCCCTTGGTCGGTGGCTCGAGTGATCCCTTAGGTAGCGCTATGGGCGCAGCGCACACCATCCGCCTACCCAAGGCGATCGATCCTAATCCTACAAGGCGGTGTGGGAAACGCCCACGAAAATAAAATAAAATGGGATAACAATAAATAAACGTGCACGTATGAAGTGCTCCCTATTTTGAGGGAAAGGGTTGAGAACCATCGCGAGGCTCTAAAGGTGACACACACCCCCCCCCAAATGCAATGCAAAGCGCGAGATAAAATAAGTAAAACATACATCCAAAAAACCAATCATACAAACATGAGCGAAGGAGTAGTTTGGTACGTGCGCGAGGCAAAAAGTCCTAAAATGGAAAATACAATCCTAATATCCAAATGCTATGCATAACAAGGGTAGAAAACGGAAAGGAATGACTAAATCAAATGCTTGGACCCACTTAGGAAGTCCCCAGTGGAGTCGCCAACTGTCGCGCCCCACTTTTTGATGTGGTGTGAAAGTAGTGTATGTGATCGTGTGTGAAAATGAAAATAAAAGGCCGTGGGACTTGATAATGCGACGATTTGGCCAATCAAAGTTCAAAAAGGGATTTTAATGGAAAATGGAGTCGCCACTTGGTATAGAGTTAGGGTGTACCAAGTCACCCAAAAAGTGATTTTTGAAAAGCAAAGTAAACAAACCCCTTTTTAAGAACTTTTAGGTCTACGTAACCAAAGAAAGGGATCGAGGGTCACATTTGATAAGGGAGAAGGCAAAGGCAAAGCCTAAGGCACTCCCTTACCCTAGCAAAAGCTAGTTGCGTGACTTAGCCCTTCTTTTCCTAATTTCTTCTACCCAAAGTATGTTTCGCATGTTGGATATGACTAATGGATATGAAAAAGAAATGCAATCCTAAATCTAAAATGTCTCTTACGAGGCTTTTTGGTCCCAACCACATGAGTTGTGGTGGCCAATAGAAAAAGTCCTCATAGAGGTCGCGAATGATGCAAATGAAGACTCAAATACGAGTGCAAGTGTGAAAATGCATGAAAACGTGCATGTGTGCGAATGTAAGCAAGTGCATGTGTGCAAATTGGGAAAATAAAGGTGTTTGTGTGCAAATGAATGAAAATATGATAGTAGATACATATAAGTGCAATTGGGTGCAATTTGTTAGGTAGAAAATAAATAAGTGATAGGGAGAGTGTGTGAACATGGCATGTGGATTGAGAAAAAAATATAATTTGTGAGAAAATGTGGATGGAAGAGTGAGGAAATGCTAGGATAAGAATGAGAGTGCATGAACCTAGAGGAATGCATCAAGTCAGGTACGGGAATGACTCCTAATTTCACGACTTTAATTTTTCCTTTGATTAGAAGGAAGAACTAGCGTGCTAAGGCTATTTTGCAGCCACACTCGCTCGTTTCCCTTATCGAAAGGGGACTCTCAGGCAAATGTACCCTATACCTAGCATGAGGATGCAAAAGCCTAAAATGAAGGGGAAAGGGTTGGAGGGGCATGCCAAATGCTAAAAAACTAAGAAAAATGCATGAAATGTAGTGAAACATGCAAGTATGGACTAGCGAGGGAAATCCCTAAGGGTCTAGCGTTGGACTAGCCCATATCTATGAATTCCTACTAGCGTTGGACTAGTGGAAGACGGGACAATGAGCCACAACTAGCATTGGACTAGTGTGGTGACGTGCATTCATCCATCACATTCATTTATGACTATAGAAAGCAAGTAGACATGCAAATCATCTATAAACACGTAGCACATAGCACTTAGCATGCTCGACTAGATGCAAGAGCCTAGTAAAGCAACTTAACACATAGCAACAAAGGCAAGCAATGAACCTATTACATTTGCTAACTAAAACAAAAGGGGAAGGGAAAAATGGACAAAATTGCTCTCCAAGCCCTATCTATTACAAGCCAAGAGGTGTACACATACCCCATAAAAGAATAACTTAATAAAAGCAAAAGTGAATAAAATAAATGAAAGGAATTAAAGAAAGGCAAGCAAAGCAAAGTAGACATGCAATTTTCACTTAGCACGTTGGATCACGTAGGAGAGCCAAAAAGGGAAAAGAAATTATACATCCCTTGCAATGATGATCAAATGAAGGAAGAATAGCTTCAAAACAATAAAAAGGTCAAGGTACCACTTTAATTGAGAAAAACTAAAAGAAATGCGCAAATACAAAACTCACTTGATCGTAAAACCCCTAAAGTCACAAATTAAATGCAATTAAATAAAATATGGCAATTAATTAAAGCAAACAAGCAATGAAGTTGCAAAAATCAAAACTGCAAAGGATCAAATTGATGAAATTATTCAATTGGTTGGGTCATAGTGAGACAAAGGGAGACTTGGGGGACCAAAGTGCAATTTTTCAGAAATTATTCCATGCATGCACACGAAGCTTTCTTTGTTCTTAGTTCTGCAACTAAGTTATGAAGCTGCCCTTCTGCAATCTTATACGCAAGTCATCTGCAACTCCCAAACACTCTTAAACCCAATATGATCTTAAAGCAACAAGATAAACACCCAAATCCTCTCACTTTGCAACATGAAAATTCTGGATTTAAACACAAAAAATTAGAGAAAAAGGGATGCAAACATTGGAATAACATTCTGAAAATTTTCCAGCTTTCATTTCTCTTCTGCATTTTACTTTAAAAAACCGAAACATGCTTGTGAAACAAAGCCAGTAAGTCTATGGATTCATCCATTAAACCTCCCAATGCCATGACCTTTAACGCATGCTGTTAACCTCGAACACAATCATCTATACTCCAAAAGGTCTACTCACAACCACCGAAAATAAAATGCAGCAAAGGAACCTGCTTGGAGTGGCTAAAGTTTCAGCATTTACATGGTAATGTCTACTGCCATAACAAACCAGAAACTTGCAAGAAGCAACAAAAGGAAGTTTGAAACAAAACTAAGCATACTATACTACCGACACTTCACAAAACTGATCATGCAAATCAGGAGAGCTATAGCAGAGAGGGTCCAACAGCAAGGGAAAAGGGAATTTTTCATGCAAGTTTCATGCAGTCACGTAGCAGGCTCTCTGCAATAAAGAAACGAACAAGACTGCCGCAACTTTGTTGGTCTCTTATCAGCATCATACATTTTTGTCATGGGTAAGTAATTTACACACAGCATTAAAACATCCTGATGAGATTGATAAAAGAGTCAAGATCGCAGACCAAAAACATGCCACTTCAACTTGGATCAAAACAGACTTAGGACTCGACAAGGAAAGAACAGGTTCTGTACACATGCTTTAATCGAAGTTTTCTTGATCTAATCTTCAATCTTTAAACTAACAACACAAAGCAGTAGTTTGGCATTCAAAGAAACAAAACACAGAAAGAAATCATGCAAATAAAACACGAAGAAACTCATGCATTCTGCACGTTCCAGCCTGCTGTGACCTTGCACCTTGCAGCAGATTATACTCAAACAGCCAATCAAACCAGAAATTTAGACAAACCAGAGCTTCATGTGATCAAGCAATGCACTCGGCAATATTACTGTGACATGCAGTACAAGACTCAACTACCCAAACGAAAATCAAAACTATCAACCATTGCTGCAACGAAGCTCTGCTTATGACTTTGCAGCTCAACCCATGTAATCATTCACTCCTTCTCACAGCATCCAATATCGGACAGATTTTCATTTGTAAAACCAAAGCCAATAAGCTTATTAATCAATATGCAAACAGACCCCAAACAAAGCAAACTAGACCAAAGCTTCAACCCAAGTCGGACGCAAGGTTAATGCATATTAACTTAGCAGAGAACCAGCAAATGAACCAAACCCAGTTCAGCTTAGCAGATTTGGGCTTCACTCAACGATAAAAATGAAACAGAAAACAGGATAGAAAGTTACCCGTTCCACCACCCTTAAACCGAGACAACGAAACCTGAGGAATCGATGCAAGCTGCGTGGATTTTTTGGAGTGAAACCTGGCGCCCTTTCGCTTGGCTCAAATTTCAGCAGAGAGGTTTCTGAACTTTTCTTTCTTCCCTTTCGATGGAGATTCGCGGCTGAAGATGGTATCACAACTTCTCACGAGGGTCAGCAGCTTCAATAGATTCTTGGCTCGCCAAGGAAACAGCACCAGATTCCGTCTTCCCTCCCTTTTTGGTCGACAGCTTTTCCCCTCAAAACCTAGCCGCTCATGGATCCTCTTTCCTCTTGTAGCAGTCGTCCCTCTCTATTTGTTCAGACGTCAACCCAGAAATCTCTCTCCTTTCACTCTGTTCTATCCTTAGCCGTCACCTCTGCCGTCCCAATCTCCTTATTCCCTCAGCCCTTTTCCTTTCGTTCCTTTTCCTGAAACTCTTCTCCTCTTCTCTCGTAGCCCTCTGCCTTTCTTACAGCCGCCTACTATATTCTTCCCCTCCGTGCTCCGCTGTTTTCTTTTTGCTAAACCTAGCCGCCGTCAACTAGAGCGCTCATCAGTCCTCCCCTCCTCTCCTGGTTTTATTCTCACTCAGCCGCTAACTAGATTTCCAGCCGTCATTCTGCTCCCCGTTCTTTTCCCTTCTTTCCCTTGCAGCCGTCACCCTCTTTCCTTCTGTTTTCTTTTTCCGCCGCCAACTAGCCCCTCAATCTCTCACTTTATCTCCTTTCCAGCCACCACAAAAGCTGCGTTCTTTTCTCCTAAGACCCTAGTCGCTCATCTCTCTCCACCAGCCGTCAAGTCTTCTCTGGTTTTTTCTTTTCTTAGCCGTTCCCCTCTTTTCTTTTCCCCTTGCTGTTTTTCTATCTCCCCCCATTCCCCCCTTGCGGCTGCTGTTCCTTTTTCCTTTTATATCCAGCTAGCAAACCCCAAAACCCTCCATTCAATGGCTGCAAATCATCTCCACCTAAGCCTTCTCCCTTGGCCCTTCGATTGGCATGCGGCTGTCCTTTGCAAGCTGCGAAAATACGCAGCTCGCATGCCGCGGGTCCCTTTTTTTTTTTTTTTTGTTAATAACTTAAAAAAATATAGACAACTAATTAAAAAAATAACTAATGAAGAAAAGATTAAATACAATGAGCGGAAATAGGCATAAAAGGATAAAAATGAAATGATAATTTTCCTTTCTTTTCCTTTTCTTTTTTTCTTGTTTTTTTTTTCAATCAAATTAGTAGATAAAATAAATGCTCGTAAACTAATTAAAATACAATAAGAGGCACGAAACAGGAAACAACCAAAATAAATCTAAAATTGAAACAAATAAATCTAAAATTAAACTAATTAAAAAAAATAAAATTAGAAACCAAAAATTTGGTGTCTATAAAAGCCTCACAAAATCGAAAAAGGGGTACACCTGGTAGTGTGACTGAGGAACCAAGTGAATCGATAGTCCCTTCCAAAGTGCAGAAAGTGAACTTTTTGTCCCACCCACCATGGACAATAGGAGCGTTAGATGAACGATCTACAAAAGGAAGTCAAGTAGGCCATGGAGAGATTTTTCAAAAAAGCCAACAAGTGGCTTCTTCCTTGACTTGTGGCTACTGTGGAAAGGCCAATCACACTGACAGTGATTGTTGGAGGAAAGGCCGGAAGTGTTTGATTTGCGGAAGTGGTGACCACCAGGTTAGCAACTGTCCGAGGAAACAGTCACGTGAAAGTAGTACCCAGCAACTGGAGGGCACTAAATCAAAACAAGCGAATGAAAGAGGAAACAGAACAAAAATACCGGCAAGGGTATATGCCTTAGACAACTAACAAGCTCCTGAGCCATCTGAAGGTAAAAATTTCGAGGACGAAATTTCTTAAGGGGGAGAGAGTGTGAGGACTCGAAAATTTGTCATATTTTTAATCATTTAATTTTATTTTCTTTCATGTATTTTCATACTATACTTTATTATATTGAATTTCCATAGATTTCTATAAGCAAGTCTATATTTTAAATTATTTTTCCAGTATAAGATAGTTCATGATACGTTTGGCGTGTAGTAAAGACGTGGGACCCGCTAGTGTGGTAAGTGCGATATAATTTTGGTGACTAAGTGATTTTGTGTATGAATATTATTTTACAAGGTGTCAAGAGATGATTAGAGGTTAGCTAGATAGATGAACCATTGGGAGTGAGAAGATAAGTTTAAAACATTCAAGGTGCCACGTGTCGCAAACCGGTTGGAGGTTGAATTTGACCAAGACTTTTCTAACTTTGCTAAAACTAATTTTGACCCAATTTTTCTCCCATTTTTCTTGTCATGGCCGGCTGTTAAGAGGAGCAAAATAAGAGAGAAAAACTTCATTTTCTACTCCACTTGCTAGCTTCAATCTTAGGTTTTAACCAACCAAATCACAAACTACACCATACAAGTGCTCACTAAGGAAGCTTGAAGGTTTTGGTGGATTTGTTTTGGAGAAGTAAAGACTAAGCTACCATTTTTCTTGAGGTTATAAGGTATATTTGGCTAGCAACTTTTCCTTGCTTTCACTATGTACAAACTAGAAGCTTATGGTTGAGATTTCGATAGTTTTATGCAATATTACATGACTTGAGTTGGTGATGTGAAAATTTTCAGTTTTAGGGTGTAATTTCTGCTCACATGTGAAGTGTAATGGTTGGACATGATTTACTAGTTTTGATTTATGAAAAATCTAGTGTTTTGGTGTTAGTTTCATTTGCCTAAAGAAATTTTTCAGCTTATGTGCACAATTCCAGCTTAGGTTCCATTGGTAGTAATCTGTCCTGTTCTGCCTGTTTTTGTTTGGCCATGTTAGAGGCCGAAATAGCCTTAGCACAAAACATAAAAGTTGTAGGGAATGATGTTTTATATTTTTCTCCAAAATTTCAGCTCAATATTATCACTGTAGCATATGAAATGACCGAAATACCCTTGACTGCCCATAACCCCTATTTTCGCGGACAGTTTTCTACTTTCGTGGGAATTTCAATTTTTGACTCTGTAAATGCATGATTTAGCTTTGGAGGTCTTCATAATAAATTTAGGTATATGTCTTGGCTTCGAAATTCCATAAGATACACCTCAATCGGACTTCAGTAGCCTGAGTTATTGTCATTGAATCATAAGGCGGTTAACAAGCCCGAATGTGAGATTCTGGTTCGGTTATTTGAGATTTTGACTTAGATAAACTACAAACTGGACTAAGTGGTCTTCATCAAAGTTGTAGGACTTTATCTTAGCTTCGAAAAGGTATAAATTTCACCCCAATCCGATAAGCGTAGCCTCAGTTGTGTCCGTTACGCAAAACAACGTCAAATCTGTCTTTTGTTTCTTGACTCAAACTTCATTCCGCACATGCTCCTAGCTTGATTTTGTATTTGTATGACTTGGAGCCTATGGAATGGCTATTGAAATGAGATGATTTTGTATATGACTTTGGGTTTGATTGAGGAAAAGAATGAAGCCATAAATGGCTGGAAAAATAGGTAAATACAAAGGGCGTGCTGCTCAAATTTTCGCTCGAGGACTAAGTTTCTATTTAAATTTGTATATTTTTCGTTTGACAAATACTATGACCGTTTTCCATCTTAAAACATGATCCTTCTTCAATTGGAAACTCCAAATGTGTACTTACTCTTACCCAAATAAAGAGGAGTGGTTTAGAGTTTTCTTGGGTATTTTGACCTCTTTTTTTTCATGAATTTCATTAAGACCTTTAGTGTATAATATCTACTTGAATATGAGATGATTTTGAACCATATAAACGATTCCAAAAACAGTATTTCTTAGCCTATCTAGTTGGATTCCGACTTGTCTTTAGTTTGGTTTTACGTTTGGTCTACGAAACCCTAATTATTCTTGTCCACGGGTCCAAATGTCCTCGTTTCACTTTAAAGTCTTTTTATACGTTCTACTCATCAATTGTTGAGTTTCTTTGATTTCACCTAATTGTTTGTGCTAGATGAGCTGTAATATTCTTTCTCGTTTAATCTTAGGTTTTCTCGGTGACTAAGGATAATATCCGGAAGAATATTTTGCACGTTGTTTTGCGTACATAGGTGAGTGTTCCTTGTTTGTTATATTCTCCTTGACTTCATGACTTGTTGTTATTGTTTGATAATGTGTTAAGTGTTTCCAATGATTTCCAAAATGAATTTTCTAGGCGAGCGTGTACTTTATCGCGCTCGACCTAAATGAAACGTGAAATTTTCAACGATTTTATGATTGATACATTAGTTGTGCATGATGTAAGCCTTTTGGCTGAACTGGGCCCTGCCCTTCGTTACCGATCGACTCGAGCCAGAAGCGGACTCGGTCGGGCGATATGGTGACCCTGGATGTGAACGTTGGTATCCTCGAGTATTACCTTGTAGGTTGGTGGAGCCTGGCCAACGTCCAGGAGGGGTGAATGAAATGAACGATCGAACGAGGGTTTTACTTACAAAAATGCATTATCAAATGATTGGAGGAATAAGGGGAATGACAGGAGAACAAACGAACGAACGAACAAATGGCTCCCTGTGAGCCCGTATCCTTTTAATGTATGTGTTATTATCGCTTTCCATTGTAAATGTTTCTTGAATTATTGATTATCGATGGTTAATGTATTTGCTTTGTTGTTGAATATGTGTTCGGAACCTCACTGAGCTTTTAGCTCACCCCTTTAGTTTTGTTTTCCTTAACAGGGGGATGCGAGCAAGGACGAGAGCCCAGTGTAGGTTAGCCTAATCTAGTTTGGATTGTTATTTCACTTTAAGTTTTGGATTGTTATTTCATTTGATCTTGTGGTTTTATTTCGGATTTGATTGAGGTTCGACTGAGTCCCGGCGAGAGCTGGGCAGGCGGTCCGCCGAACCCTCTGGTTCACCTTAGGGGGAGGTGGGGCTGTCACAGGTGGTATCAGAGCTTGCTTCGCGTGGTCTCTGCGCGGAGTGAGCCTGAACTGAGTGGTGAATAGGTATGAAGGAGTAAGTGCTCGTTCGAGCATAAGCTATGAATTGTGGATGTTATAGATCTTAAATTGTCTTGTGGTATTTGAGAACCATAGATAGGTACGTCTGGTAGGAATTTCGATTGTAGATGGTTTACTCTTGAGACTGGCCAGCTCGAGATGTGAATTATCTTATTTCGGATTCTCGTGCCCGAGTACTCCAGAGTTGAGGCGATGCTAGCTACAGGTACTTGCGACTTGTATTTTGGAAACATGAATAGGCTTTGTCCGGCTAGAATGAGTATAAGAGGTCTGCGGACATCTAGTGAATAGAAAGTGACGTGAGAGACCGGACGGGGTTATTTTAACTGGGACTGGGACGATATACCCCCTTTTCTTTTGATTTGTCCTTATATAGTTACTCCTTGTCCTTGTTTGTGGTATGTTAACATCTACACGTGTACCATTGACCGCATTTGATTATTTGTTTAATGTGATACGTCTCCTTGATATATGGTGTGTTATGTGTGTATATGTCTGTTGATCTTGATCCCTATCTTTTGATGTTTACAAAACAAATGGATGATACTAATATTTCTTCAAGATATACTTTCAGTTTTGAAGTTATTTGATTCCATGAACAAGTGCAATTGAAAGGGGACAAAGTATGCTAAAGCTGTCGGACGCTCAAGAAGTCAGGATCGGACGTCCGATAATCTTTGCGTCACTTCGGACGCAGAAAACCAACCTACCGGACGTCCGAAAGAATTGAAGAAAATTTCTCAAACTCACTGCCTGCTGTCGGACGCATAAAATAGGGCTATCGGACGTCCGACACTCCAACGGCTAGTTGACTCTTCAGCTACTTTCTATCCGTTGGAAGCACTAATGAGGCACTTTCTTGATCTTATATAAATAGTGGTTGGTCAGATACTTCAAATAACTTTGGCACACTGAAGATACAAAAGATCTAGAGTGATTTTAGTGAGAAAATACTCATCAAAGAAGATTTGTAGTCTTAGTGGTGTGAGGTTCATTGTAAGCTTTTCATTTGTGAGTGAATCTTTCATGAGTGTAGTTCTGTGAGGGTTGTCCTGAGGGATAGTAAAACGTCCTGGCTTGACCGAGTGGAGTTCGGGGCAAGGAGGAGGTGAACCTTCCTTTGTACACAAGAGTGATTGTAATTCATCAACTTGAAGTAGCTTATTTGAATTAATCTACAAGCTCAAGAGGAGTTGGGTAGTTAATTGGTTTGCAAATTCTTTCCCTTTTATTTACTTATTGTTACGTTTGTGATCTGTATATTGTTTATCTCTTCCATTTGGTTGTCTTCGATCCTTACAATTGGTATCAGAGCTTGGTCTCCTAGAGATTAAGCTCAATCGGCTTGGGAGTAAAAATGACAACCAATAATGCTATGTTTTTTGAAGGACATTCTGTTATTAGACCACCTATGTTTAATGGGTCAAATTATGTGAGTTGGAAAGAAAGAATGATTATTTTTTTGCAGTCTATTGATATTGAATTGTGGTTTATTATTAGTGAAGGTCCTTATGATACCTCTCTTATAGATGAAAATACTCACAGATCTAGACAAAAAATGAGAAGTGAACTGACTGCTGCGGATAGAATTCATCTCATCTTAAATGCAAAAGCCATGAATGTGTTATATTGTGCCTTAGATTTAAATGAATCTGCTAGAGTCAAAGGCTGCAAGTCAGCCAAGGAAATTTGGGATAAATTGAGACAATTTCATGAAGGTAGTGAGAATGTTAGAGAACAAAAGAAGTCCATTCTGGTTACCAAGTATGAATCGTTCAAGATGGAATCTCATGAAAATATAGATGAGATGTACTATAGATTCAACGACCTCATTAAGGACTTAGAAGTGCTGGAAAAAGAATATTCTCTAGGTGAGAAAAATAGAAAAATCCTGAATGCCTTGTCCAATGATTGGGAAAATAAAGTGACTACTATTGAGGAGGCTAAAGATTTGAATACTATGCCTATTGAATCTCTTGTTAATTCTCTAACCTCTTATGAGCTGAAACTTAAATCCAAAGTGCAAGAGGAGGAGAATGTGAAAGTAAGAAGGAGCATTGCTTTAAAGGCATCTCAAGATGAAGATGATTCTGCCTCCCTAGATGAAGAAGATGTGGAAGTTGATGACAGTGATCTTGCTCTCATCACAAGAAGTTTCAAGAGGATTCTCAACAAAAAGAGATTTAGAAGAGGAGGATCTAGCAATTCAGATTCTAATCAATTCAACAATGCAAGAAATAAAGGAAGATATGAGGCCAACAAAAAGCAAGGTGACAAGTGCTTTGAATGCGGCCAACCTGGACATTATGCAAGTGAGTGTCCAGTGAAGAAGAGAAAAGGTGAAAGAAAACCCAGATTCAATAACTTCCAGTTCACATGGAATGAATGCAACTCCGATGGTGAAATTGAAGAGGAAGAAGAATCTGCTCAATTGGCTTTCATGGCCATTGGAGATGATGAGGTAACAACTTGTAACTCTCAAGTTGAAAGTGATGATGAAACTGATGATGATCTTGAATCTTTCATTATAAAATTGCATGATAGTTTGACAGAATCCTATGCTAGAAACAAGGAGTTAAAACAGAAAATTAGTTTTTTGCTTCGAGATAATGCAAATCTTTTTCAACAAAATAAAAAGTTGAAAGCTGAAAATGATTACTTCAAAAAGAGTGAGACTGCTTTACATTTTGAACTTGATAGAAAAATAAAACTTTGTGAATTGTTCAAAAAGGAACAAGGTGATTTGAAAAGAAGAATGAATGGTTTAAATGAGTTGCTTAAACACAAGAAACAAGTCTGTTTTCAAAAGAATATGTTGAATTCTAATTCCAACGAATTTGCTATCCATAGAAAAAGGCAAGTCAGATTTATTAAACCTATTCATGTGAATAACTCTTTGGTTATGTGTAATTTCTGTTGTCAAAAAGGTCACATGAAAAGTGATTGCTATGTGAGAAAAAATATAAAAAAAGACATGAAATGCATGTGGATAATTAGACATGATGCTAACTCTAACAAGTAGGAGATTTTGTGATTCTTGTTCATAATGTTTTTTTTGATATTTCTGATACATTGATCTGAGTTTTTGAATTTTACTGAATCTGTATGATATCAAAAGGGAAAGAAAAGAACAATTCTGATCTATAGATGGTTTGTTTTGTCAAAACTCTCTGTCATATGTTGATACTTCTTTTGATATCAAATTCTCTGTGATATATTGGTGATTGCTGTCATTTTTCTGTTTTTATACTCTGTTATTGTTGCTGGATTATGATAGTTGATTTTTTACTCTCATCTTATGATGACAAAAAGGGGGAGAGATGGATACTATGTGTAAGGGGGAGTTTTTCTGAAATTATAAGCTTTGGATGCGATGATTGAGGGGGAGCTTATACTTATTTTTGTTTCTTTCCATCCATTGTTTTGTCATCATCAAAAAGGGGGAGAATGTTGATCTTGATCCCTATCTTTTGATGTTTACAAAAAAAATGGATGATACTAATATTTCTTCAAGATATATTTTCAGTTTTGAAGTTATTTGATTCCATGAACAAGTGTAATTGAAAGGGGACAAAGTATGCTAAAGCTGTCGGAGGCTCAAGAAGTCAGGATCGGACGTCCGATAATCGTTGCGTCACTTCGGACGCAGAAAACCAACCTACCGGACGTCCGAAAGAATTGAAGAAAATTTCTCAAACTCACTGCCTGCTGTCGGACGCATAAAACAGGGCTATCGGACGTCCGACACTCCAACGGCTAGTTGACTCTTCAGCTACTTTCTATCCGTTGGAAGCACTAATGAGGCACTTTCTTGATCTTATATAAATAGTGGTTGGTCAGATACTTCAAATAACTTTGGCACACTGAAGATACAAAAGATCTAGAGTGATTTTAGTGAGAAAATACTCATCAAAGAAGATTTGTAGTCTTAGTGGTGTGAGGTTCATTGTAAGCTTTTCATTTGTGAGTGAATCTTTCATGAGTGTAGTTCTGTGAGGGTTGTCCTGAGGGATAGTAAAACGTCCTGGCTTGACCGAGTGGAGTTCGGGGCAAGGAGGAGGTGAACCTTCCTTTGTACACAAGAGTGATTGTAATTCATCAACTTGAAGTAGCTTATTTGAATTAATCTACAAGCTCAAGAGGAGCTGGGTAGTTAATTGGTTTGCAAATTCTTTCCCTTTTATTTACTTATTGTTACGTTTGTGATCTGTATATTGTTTATCTCTTCCATTTGGTTGTCTTCGATCCTTACAATGTCTTTTTGTGTATTTGGCGTGCTAGAATTTAGTTATTCTAGTCAACTCACTGTGTTTATTCACTACATTACTTTTGGGGAAAAGAAAAGAAAAGAGAGAGGAAAAAAAATATATGGAGGGGAGACGTGGTCATGGACGTGGTCGAGGCCGTGGAATTATGCGGGCCCCGGAACCAAGAGAAGAAAGGGAAACGTCAGCCGAGCAAGAGCAGGGACCGAGTGTGAGGCCCCAGTCTGGTCGTAAGTTGATTATAGGGTTATCCATTATTTTGTGCGGTTAATTAAGGTTGTAGGGCTAAGGAGAAACCCAAATCTCAGCTAAGATTGAAAACCCTAACTTTGCTTATGAGTAAACCTTAGTTTCGATATTATTCGGTGCTCTAGTGTGTGTTTTGGCCCAAGTAAAAATAGGATTTCGTTTGAGTTTACAAACCTTGGATTAGTAAACCTTTAGTGTTATAAATTATTAGAAAGCTTAAGTTGGGTTTAAAAACCCTAATTTTGCCCATATTCTATAAGTTGTTGTTTAATTGTTTTATATATGGAGAAAGTAAGTTTAAGTATAAGTGATTAAAATAAGAAAGTGATTAGTGAAGTAATTAAGCATGATTACATGTTTTAGATTAGATTAAGTTATGACCTATGGAGTTAATTGAAAGATTATCAAATGTTTGAGGGAAAATGTATAAGAATGAGGAAGTTGGAGTGCAAGGGTTAAAAGTGCAATTGAGGAGCTTTTATGTGATTGGCTAAGTTTAATAAATATCTCCTATGGTCTTGACTATTTTTCCATTAAGACTTGTAGGCTAATCAAGACAAAACAAACAAGACAAACTTGGAGCAAGAGAGAGAGGTAGAGCCGAGAGAGAGAGCAAGTGAAGGTGAGACATTTTCTTCAAGAATCTGCAATTTTTAGCTTCCATCTTGAGTTTGAAGCTTGGAGTAACCACTTGGGTGTTGGATTATTGAAGCTTGATCATCTTCTTAACTCACTTGAAGGTATGTTATCTTCTTTACAAGAGAAATGTTGGGGTTTTACTTTCTAAGCTATGGAAATGATGTGGTATGTTGTGATTATGGATTCTTATGGTGAATTTGATGTTATATGGAAGTTTTATGGTTAATTTTTGGTGATTTATGCTGCTGGAAATTTCGGTCAAGAGAGAGAAAAATTTGGGTTTCTTGCTTAAATGCTTACCTTAGTTGCTTTCATTGAGAATTGACTTGTAGTGATTGTGTTTGATAAATTGCCTCACTTGATTGGTTGGTTTCTAGCAAAAATCTGATTTGGGTTAAGAAACCCTAGACTCCATTAGGTTAGTGTAGTTTAGTCTATGGCTATTGAGTAGGGTTTGTGTGTTTGGATGGTTAGAATAAGTCCTATGGTGTAAGTGAAACTAGACTAAGGGTTATGGTTAGTATTTGGTGATCTTGGGCTATCTTGTGAAGAAACTTTAGACCACTCTTAGACTGATATAAGTATGGTTATTAGGGATCATTTTGGTTAGAAAATTCGCATAAGAGCCATAGAAACGAACCGTACGGTTGCAGCGCGCGAAACCGGTGAAACTGGAAAATCAGAGTAGTTCAGGATCCGAACTTCGGATTTATTTTTCGTGATGTTACGCACAGATTCAGAAGTTCCTCAAAACATGAAAGTTGTAGAATTATATGTCCTGAACATTCCTGAAAAATTTCAGGTCAATCGGATTAGCGTAGCCTGAGTTATAGATGAAATACTCGAGCCTGTTTTGAACACCAGATTCTGTGCGTTTTTCTAGTTTAGCTTCTGCCTGTGACTTTTCGGTTTTGATCCTGTACGATCTGGGTTTTGACTCCTTCTAAAGAAATGTAGATCTTGGTTTTGGCTTCGAAATGGTATAAAGTGCGTCGAAATTGGAGTTCCGTAGCTCCTGTTACGACCAAAACAAGATCGATCGTCAGAACTGCCTGGAATCAGGACAGTTCTGACGGGTACTTTGACACTCAAATTTCGTTATGTTCTGAGTGGATTAAGGTCTTGGCTAAAACATAAAAGTTTTAGCCTTTTGTCTCAGATTTCTAATGCCTTTGGAATTTCCTGATTTCGATTTGTGAGCTGGGAGTTATGGTCCAGCAAACATACTCTGTCCGTTACTCTGGGTGCAAATTCCTGGATCGGTTTTCTGCATTTTCGACCCATCTCTGTTCAGATCCGGAGTTAGGTGTCTTCATGAAAGTTATAGAATTTTCTCTTAGCTTCGTAACAGTACCTCATGTACCTTGATCCGACACTCGTAGCTTCGATTAGGCTCAAAACAGTTTTGATGGCAAAATGGCTAGGCCGCCATTTCCGTTTCCGTTTTGCCGTTTTCGCACTTGCATGTGCCAATTTTGCCGTTTTGCTTGTTTTAGGTATATTAGTAGCCGTTTATGATCTTATGTGACGCAATCTTCTATTTCAGACGGTGGTGAGCTAGGTGGTGCCGGTGGGGCCTACTAGCTACTCTTCGCGGCACAATTTTTGAAATTTGCTCTTTTGTTCGTTGTGTAAGTATTCAGGCCGCTCTTACGTGTTAGTTGCTTATGTGTTTCGATTTGTGTGAAATGGGTACTTAGGCGAGGGTGTACTTTATCGCACTCGACCTAAACCCTAATTTGCGTACCTAATTGTACATGACATATGTATATGAATCATTTTGGAACTAAACCCCTTGAGCTTGTGGCTCGGGGTGACTTTTGAATACATTTTGTGAAGTTTGTGAGTTTGGGGCCCGATCTCATGACCTAGATGGACTATTCGAGCCGGTTAGGGCTTGGTCGAAGTTAGTCCAACCTGGTTTGAGGTCACCAAGTTTGTAAATCCGGTTCACTGATTATGTGGACCAAGTTTGTGACCCGAGCTTGTGAACCAAGCTCAATTTCGCTCGCTCGAGCAAGTTTGTGAGGTGCCTGGCCAGAGAGGGTGATAAGGTGTACGGTGGGTGTACAAGTGAAGTTCTACGGACCATTAGTTGAGGTCGACGGAGTGTCGGCAGGAGGTCACACATGGCAAACGATCTGGCTTTGGAGCCACCTGTATCCTTATTATGTGATGTTACTTTTCTGCTTTTGCTTTACTCTTACTATGTAAATGTTGTTACGTGAAATTTGCGCTTTTGCCCCTGTTTACTTACTAAGCATATAGCTTACCCCTTCCCTTTTGTTTTCCTTAGCAGGGGCCGACGCGGGGACTTTTGACTAGTTAGGTTGATTGTAATAGTTGGACTTATAGTATGTTTGTTTTTTTTTTAGTTTTGGTGGTTTGTATAAGGACCCTCCTTAGGGTCTACCTTTTGGTTTTGGTTGTAATGATAAGGATGTGATAGTGTGAGCAGGTACTTTTGGAGAATGTACTTATAACTCTTTTGGGATTGTATATAGTATGTATAGTACTCTTTTGGATTTTCTGGCTTTTATTGTTTTAAGTTTTGAGTCCTGGCGCGAGCTAGGCAGGCGGCCCGCCGATACTGTAACAGCCCCACTGTCCCCTAAGGCGAACCAAAGGGGTTAGCGGACTGCCTGCCCAGCTCTCGCCAGGACTAACGGATCAGTTTACGTCGATCTATTACGTTCCGGAACATACCAACGTACGCAAATATGTCAAAATCACAAAATAAATAAAAACGAAATTCGAAGCCGAAGATGAATAGTGCTGGACACGTCAGAATCCAGATACTAGGCAGAGAGTAGCCAAAATTTTTCTTTCGCTGTTTGAAATATGAGTTGATCCAAAATTCAACCAAATATCAACCAAACATACACACATTGAAATGTAACATTTTCAAGCCAAAACGGCATATCAAAAATCATTCACTACGCATATACATGTTCGGTTTGCCAATCAAAAGAAAGTGAACCCAATACACATTAGGGTTTCATTCGAAGAGCTATCCAAAAGATGCATTTACATGAGCTCAACTTGACAACCAACAAGTATAACCTTTCCAAAAGTGGTCATTTTCCTGTAAGGAAAATAAATGGAACGGAATGAGCTTAAGCCCAGTGAGTTACTACCACATAAGCACAAGGATCATATAAGCATAATCTTTCATTTCGAGTACACAATTAAGAATTTAAACAAGTCGGTAAAAGGATACGGATGGCTCTCAAGAGCCCATTTCCACGCTTACATTCTTGATCCAATCTCATTGACCCTCCATCAATGTTTAAGAATACCCGACCGTAGACCTCACTTCACTCCATTCCTTCCACCAAACATACCCCAACCGGGCCCGCACTCCAATCAATCATTTTGGTAATACTCGAGTATACCGGAACCAAGAGTCTCATTACTACAAGATTCCCCAGTACAGTCCCCGTGGCACGTCAATAGTCACGACCAAGCCCTCGCCGGCTTGATCCAATTGACTACCTACGGGGTTGAGCTCAGTAATACAGTAAGGCCGTTGGACATTCGTCCAAACGACACCAAATCAGTTTTCCATGAATGGAATTCAATATCTCATATAGCAAGTGCAGTATTTCAGTAAAACGGTAAACAGTCCTGAATGGAATCACAAGGGGGTGAGGGCGGTCAAGTACACCCTCACCTCAATCATTTTCAATAGCCATATTAGCCGTCAAGGCATCAAATTCACATATACCAAAGCCACATTGTAACATTTAAGTGAGTAGTATACTCACCAATCAATTCAGTGCTATATCATGCACTTCCGTCAGGAGAATGTCGTGAACCACCGTCACGCCCTAGAACACGTAAACAAATGCAATGAGACTCGATAACGAGTCACAAAGCCAAGCCCAACACAACCCCAATAGGGTTTTATCTGCATATATAAGTATATAAGCAAACCAGTAAATCAAGAAATGGAACTCATTTGTCCCAACAACAAAAACAGGTTTTGGGTTCCAAATGCGGTAATGGCACAAAATGCGCTACGCTTATCGGATGAGGGCGTAAGACCCACCATCTCGAAGCTAAAAGACAGGGCTACAACAATGTAGAAGGCCACTCAGTCCAAATCCTAGCACAACTAGGTCAAAAATGTAGAAAACCAACCCAGAACTGTAATTGCAGGTTCCCAAATCACACAAAACTGTAATCAGTCCAATTCAGTCTATACAGGTCCAAATGCATTGATTCCAAAGGCATATGAAAGCTAAGACATCAAGCTACATTTCATCAGAAGACACCAATAACAAAATCCAAACCAATTCCAGTCAAAACAGACAATTACTATCGCAGTTCGCACATTCTGATCACCCAGAACAGCAACAGTAAAAACGGCATAACTCACTCTAAACTACTCCAAATGCCCTAAAATTTTTCAGGCACTTCAAACTCATCAATACCTACAACTTTCATGTTTTGAGAAAAGTCCAATTCGGCCTCTAACCCTATGATCTAAAATCGGACAGAATTAGGGGTTTTGAAACCCTAACATATCTCAATTCAATCCAAATCCAAAATTGATTGCATTTATCAACAATTCACACCTACTAGAGTCAAAGCCCCTTATTACCAACCATCAAAAACAACCACACCATCAAGAACATATGAAACCAGAAAATTCCTCAAAAAATAAAAAAACTCAACCAATTCACTTCAAATCAAGAAATAAAACACATAATCCCTCACTTAAGCCACCATTAGGCATAAATTCAACATCATTAAATATAGGAGGGTGTTCATATACCACTTACCAAGTAATCAAGAGAGAGGAAGATGTTGGACACCTTAAGTCTTCAAACAAACTTCACTAAACTACTTACTAGCACCCAAGGGAGGAATTTTATGGAGTGAAATCTAGTTTAGGTATTTGTTTTTGGAAGATTGAACCAAATGGAAGCTTGAAAATTGATGAAGTTTCTTCCTTCTTTGAGCTTGAGAGGGCCGGCCAACAAGAGGTGAAAAATGGTGAATTTTAGTGATTTTTTTGAAGATATTAACCACTTAGTCAAAATAGTCAAAAAAAAAATAGTAACTCTTAAGTCCTAACCAATATCATGGTGACATGTGGCACTCCAATAAATGCATTCCTATCCTTTCTTTTTTCTCTCACATCAATCATATCACACACTCTACTTATCTCTTAACACCCGATAATTTTTTCACAGTATCCGAAACTTAACCTTATTGGCCGAATTTTTCCGAACTTTCCGCACTAGTGGGTCCCACGTCCAATATATATTCTTAATTCTTCAAAAACTACCCAATGCTAGAAAAATCATCTAAAAACTATAATTACTCAATAAAATTCATCAGGAAAATTTCCTAAGCCAGAAAACGCAGAAAACATGCCATTAAAGGAAATAAAACCCTCGGAAAAGATTAGGGTTTTTATGGGTTCTCACAGATACCCTTGGGTTCGCCCTTGGGAGAAGTGGGGTCGTCACACCGAGAGTTACGACTGGAGACCAAATGGTTACGGCAATGCAACAAATGACGGATATCTTGGCAAGACTGGTGGATCAACAAGGCCAAATACCCGTAAACCAAACCCGGAACCCTGAGATGGGTGAGGATAAGGCTCTCGAAAGGTTCCAGAAGTTTGCTCCTCCAAAATTCCTTGGAGGGCCCGATCCGGACGTAGCTGAACAATGGGTAGAAACCATGGTTAACATCTTCACAGTTCTAAACTACACTGATCAAAGGCAAGTGAACTTTGCAGTGTTCCAATTTGAAGGACCGGCCCGAGCATGGTGGAACGTGATTAAGGCAAAGTGGGAAAGAGAACAAACTGTATGGACATGGGCAAACTTCCAAAGGGAATTTAATGCAAAGTATCTCCCACCTAAGTCCAAGAAAGGAGGGAGGATGAGTTTATTGGACTACGCCATGGAACCTTAAGTGTGGCCGAATATGAAACGAAGTTCACCAAACTATCCAAGTTTGCTTCCGAATTAGTGGCCACGGAACCGAGAAGGGTAAGACGATTTATACAGGGATTGAATCTGGAAATTCAAGAAGCACTAGCAGCGGTTCAAGTGAATACGTTTACGGAGGCCCTTGAGAAAGCCCAACGAATCGAGAATGCAAAAACACAGATAAAAGCCTCCCAAAATCGGAAAAGGGGTACACCTGGTAGTATGACTGAGGAACCAAGTGAATCGATAGTCCCTTCCAAAGTGCAGAAAGTGAACTTTTTGTCCCACCCACCATGGACAATAGGGGCGTTAGATGAACGATCTACAAAAGGAAGTCAAGTAGGCCATGGAGAGATTTTTCAAAAAAGCCAACAAGTGGCTTCTTCCTTGACTTGTGGCTACTGTGGAAAGGCCAATCACACTGAGAGTGATTGTTGGAGGAAAGGCCGGAAGTGTTTGATTTGCGGAAGTGGTGACCACCAGGTTAGCAACTGTCCGAGGAAACAGTCACGTGAAAGTAGTACCCAGCAACTGGAGGGCACTAAATCAAAACAAGCGAATGAAAGAGGAAACAGAACAAAAATACCGGCAAGGGTATATGCCTTAGACAACTAACAAGCTCCTGAGCCATCTGAAGGTAAAAATTTCGAGGATGAAATTTCTTAAGGGGGAGAGAGTGTGAGGACTCGAAAATTTGTCATATTTTTAATCATTTTATTTTATTTTCTTTCATGTATTTTCGTACTATACTTTATTATATTGAATTTCCATAGATTTTTATAAGCAAGTCTATATTTTAAATTATTTTTCCAGTATAAGATAGTTCATGATACGTTTGGTGTGTAGTAAGGACGTGGGACCCGCTAGTGTGGTAAGTGCGATATAATTTTGGTGACTAAGTGATTTTGTGTAGGAATATTATTTTACAAGGTGTTAAGAGATGATTAGAGGTTAGCTAGATAGATGAACCATTGGGAGTGAGAAGATAAGTTTAAAACATTCAAGGTGCCATGTGTCGCAAACCGGTTGGAGGTTGAATTTGACCAAGACTTTTCTAACTTTACTAAAACCAATTTTGACCCAATTTTTCTCCCACTTTTCTTGTCATGGCCGGCTGTTAAGAGGAGCAAAATAAGAGAGAAAAAACTTCATTTTCTACTCCACTTGCTAGCTTCAATCTTAGGTTTTAACCAACCAAATCACAAACTACACCATACAAGTGCTCACTAAGGAAGCTTGAAGGTTTTGGTGGATTTGTTTTGGAGAAGGAAAGACTAAGCTACCATTTTTCTTGAGGTTATAAGGTATATTTGGCTAGCAACTTTTCCTTGCTTTCACTATGTGCAAACTAGAAGCTTATGGTTGAGATTTCGATAGTTTTATGCAATATTTCATGACTTGAGTTGGTGATGTGAAAATTTTCAGTTTTATGGTGTAATTTCTGCTCACATGTGAAGTCTAATGGTTGGACATGATTTACTAGTTTTGATTTATGAAAAATCTAGTGTTTTGGTGTTAGTTTCATTTGCCTAAAGAAATTTTCCAGCTTATGTGCACAATTCCAGCTTAGGTTCCATTGGTAGTAATCTGTCCTGTTCTGCCCATTTTTGTTTGGCCATGTTAGAGGCCGAAATAGCCTTAGAACAAAACATAAAAGTTGTAGGGAATGATGTTTTATATTTTTCTCCAAAATTTCAGCTCAATATTATCACTGTAGCATATGAAATGACCGAAATACCCTTGACTGCCCATAACCCCTATTTTCGCGGACAGTTTTCTACTTTCGTGGGAATTTCAATTTTTGACTCTGTAAATGCATGATTTAGCTTTGGAGGTCTTCATAATAAATTTAGGTATATGTCTTGGCTTCGAAATTCCATAAGATACACCTCAATCGGACTTCAGTAGCCTGAGTTATTGTCATTGAATCATAAGGCGGTTAACAAGCCCGAATGTGAGATTCTGGTTCGGTTATTTGAGATTTTGACTTAGATAAACTACAAACTGGACTAAGTGGTCTTCATCAAAGTTGTAGGACTTTATCTTAGCTTCGAAAAGGTATAAATTTCACCCCAATCCGATAAGCGTAGCCTCAGTTGTGTCCGTTACGCAAAACAACGTCAAATCTGTCTTTTGTTTCTTGACTCAAACTTCATTCCGCACATGCTCCTAGCTTGATTTTGTATTTGTATGACTTGGAGCCTATGGAATGGCTATTGAAATGAGATGATTTTGTATATGACTTTGGGTTTGATTGAGGAAAAGAATGAAGCCATAAATGGCTGGAAAAATAGGTAAATACAAAGGGCGTGCTGCTCAAATTTTCGCTCGAGGACTAAGTTTCTATTTAAATTTGTATATTTTTCGTTTGACAAATACTATGACCGTTTTCCATCTTAAAACATGATCCTTCTTCAATTGGAAACTCCAAATGTGTACTTACTCTTACCCAAATAAAGAGGAGTGGTTTAGAGTTTTCTTGGGTATTTTGACCTCTTTTTTTTCATGAATTTCATTAAGACCTTTAGTGTATAATATCTACTTGAATATGAGATGATTTTGAACCATATAAACGATTCCGAAAACAGTATTTCTTAGCCTATCTAGTTGGATTCCGACTTGTCTTTAGTTTGGTTTTACGTTTGGTCTACGAAACCCTAATTATTCTTGTCCACGGGTCCAAATGTCCTCGTTTCACTTTAAAGTCTTTTTATACGTTCTACTCATCAATTGTTGAGTTTCTTTGATTTCACCTAATTGTTTGTGCTTGATGAGCTGTAATATTCTTTCTCGTTTAATCTTAGGTTTTCTCGGTGACTAAGGATAATATCCGGAAGAATATTTTGCACGTTGTTTTGCGTACATAGGTGAGTGTTCCTTGTTTGTTATATTCTCCTTGACTTCATGACTTGTTGTTATTGTTTGATAATGTGTTAAGTGTTTCCAATGATTTCCAAAATGAATTTTCTAGGCGAGCGTGTACTTTATCGCGCTCGACCTAAATGAAACGTGAAATTTTCAACGATTTTATGATTGATACATTAGTTGTGCATGATGTAAGCCTTTTGGCTGAACTGGGCCCTGCCCTTCGTTACCGATCGACTCGAGCCAGAAGCGGACTCGGTCGGGCGATATGGTGACCCTGGGTGTGAACGTTGGTATCCTCGAGTATTACCTTGTAGGTTGGTGGAGCCTGGCCAACGTCCAGGAGGGGTGAATGAAATGAACGATCGAACGAGGGTTTTACTTACAAAAATGCATTATCAAATGATTGGAGGAATAAGGGGAATGACAGGAGAACGAACTAACGAACGAACAAATGGCTCCTTGTGAGCCCGCACCCTTTTAATGTATGTGTTATTACCGCTTTCCATTGTAAATGTTTCTTGAATTATTGATTATCGATGGTTAATGTATTTGCTTTGTTGTTGAATATGTGTTCGGAACCTCACTGAGCTTTTAGCTCACCCCTTTAGTTTTGTTTTCCTTAACAGGGGGATGCGAGCAAGGACGAGAGCCCAGTGTAGGTTAGCCTAGTCTAGTTTTTTTGTTTTGTAATGGTTCTCGCCCTAGTGCTTGGCACGGGCTGGATGTCGGACGAATTGAGAACCTTTGTATATTCGATATTTGTACTTCCTTTTGAGATAGAAATGTATATAAGTTTCGCTTTAAGTTTTGGATTGTTATTTCGTTTGATCTTGTGGTTTTATTTCGGATTTGATTGAGGTTCGGCTGAGTCCCGGCGAGAGCTGGACAGGCGGTCCGCCGAACCTTCTGGTTCGCCTTAGGTGAAAATATGAATTATAGCTTGAAATAACAAAAATTCCAGATTTCTGGAAATCTTAGCTTAAGTTCTGTCCGGTTCTATTTCATCATGTTAGAGGCCGAACTAGGCTTACCAAAAAACATGAAAGTTGTATAGAATGACATTTTATTGTTGCCAACAAAATTTCAACTCAATCGGAGCAACGTATCATGTGAAAAGACCAAAATACCCTCACTACCCTAGGATGCATCCAGTGATCCATTTTAGACAGTTCATCCAATTGACCGTGTCTATTCACCATGATCCGTACTGATTTAGCCATTTACTAAAACATGAAAGGTTTAGTACTTTGTATAAGCTTTCAACGCCTCCAAGAACATCTTAAACGGACTTTGGTAGCTTGAGATATGGCCATTTGAAGGCAGTACGGTTAATTAGCAGATTAGTTGGAATTTGGTTCTGTGAATTGAGAATTTGACTGGGTTACACTAGAAATTAGACTAGGTGATCTTCACCAAAGTTGTAGCTCTCTGCCTTAGCTTCGAAACGGTATAAGTTTCACCTCAATCTGATACGTGTAGCCTTGGTTGTGTCTGTTACGCAAAAACACGTCAAATCTGTCTTTTGTTAAACTTTATTTCCGCACATGTCGTTAGCTTGATTTTGTACCTGTATGACCTTGAGCCTATTGAACGGCTATTGAAATGAGATTATTTTGTATGTAACTTTGAGTTTGTTTGAGGAAAATATTGAAGCCATAAATGGCTGGAAAATGGGTAAACACAAGGGGCATATGCCAAATTTTCACGAGAAAGATAAACTAGCTTTTGGAGTTCTAGTTCTGTATTTTGCAAATTTAACTTGGATGCACTGAAAAATGGGTTGAGGTATCTTCATGGAAGTTGTAACCTTTTGTCTAAGGTTCGAGACACCATCTAGTACATTTTGATCCGATAACCACAGCTCTAGTTATGGGCAAAATCGTGTAACCCGTTTGGTACCATTTTCATTTTCACGGACGCGCACGTGCATTTCTCAACCGTTTTTGCCGTTTTGGACCGTTTAGGTCTACTATTGGTATTTTGTTACCATTCCGCCCGTTTCGGCCAATTTCGACATTCTTTTGGCCTTAACGTCATTTTTGACCGTTTTTTATTATTTTTTACCGTTTTCGACCGTATTCGATCGTTTAAGTTATAAACTGCTATTGTGTGGCCGTTTCACTTATGTGTGTATATAATCTGTCAATACAGATTGTGAGGCTTTTGACGGTGACGGTCAAGCTCAGTGAATTGTATCGTTTTTCATGCCAAGCTTTATCAAGTGAGTAATTGGGTTGTTTATTGATGTGAAATTGTTAAAGTGTTTTGTATATGTTAAATGGGTACTTAGGCGAGGGTGTACGTTATCTCACTCGACCTAAGCCCATCATTTGTTTTGATTTCCTATGTGAGAATACATGCCTTATGTTGAGTATCACCCTTTTGCTGTGTGCTGATGGGGGTGATTACATGACTTGAGTATCACCCTTTTGCTGTGTGCTGATGGGGGTGATTACATGACTTGAATTAAACCCCATTTGCTGTGTGCTGTTTGGGGTAAGTACTTTGTTGTGTACTTTGTTGAGAGATACCATCTATTGAGAGATCGGATATCTCAGGGCTTGGTTCCAGCCCGGTTCCAAGGGTTAGACGAACTATTCGAGCCAGCTGGGGCTTGGTCGAAGATAGTTCCATGCTAAACTTGGGATTTAGTTCCTTGTTAAAGCTTTGACGAAAGCTAAGTTATTTTCTTTCGCTTGAGCTGCTGTGTGCTGTTGACTGGCCAGCGGGGGTTGATAAGGTGAACGGGGAAACTTAAGTGGAGTTTACGGTCTATGAGTACTTTGGTTGACGGAGTGTCAACAGGCGTTCAAGCTCGGGCAATTGAACTGGCTTTGGAGCCACCCGTATCCTACCATTGTGATGTTACTTTTCTGTTATTGATGTGAAATAATCTGATTACTTGTTATTTGGATGTGAGTTTACATTTATACCCCTGATTACTCACTAAGCATATAGCTTACCCCATTCCATTTGTTTTCCTTAGCAGGGGACCGACGCGGGGATCGCTCGGGAAGGTGTTTAGTCTTTTGATTAGAGAATAGTTGAATTTATCCTTGTTATAAGTTGACTAGTAAAATGTATATAGTTATCGTGGTGGTTGTAGTTATTACCTTTTCTAGGGTTTACTTTCTGATACTCGTGGTATGTATGACTTGATGTACTGGTTTATGCAACCTTTGAAGCTATAATAGAGTACATAGAACTGACTTTTGGCACGAACTTTATTTTCTAGTTTTAGAGTATCGAGTCCTGGCGCGAGCTGGGCAGGCGGTCCGCCGAACCCTTTGGTTCGCCTTAGGGTGAGGTGGGGCTGTCACAGATTCCTTGTCAAACAGTCATCCAGTTGTATGGCACAAGCCCAAATAATGAGGGAATTATATTCTCTCAATAATACATATACTTGTTACATTAATTTTACAGTGTTTTATCCATGACTAAATTATGTCCAAGGAGCCGATGCAAAAGAGATTAAGGAATGGTATAATTTTGGAGCTATTAATACAATATATATGACAAATACAGATTTTTTGGAGATTTCTCCATTACCTAGATGGATTCAAGAAGGAGTTAAAGATTTTTATTACAACAATCCAATAGTTATTCTAAGAGATATTTTGGTATTAAAATTTCTATCAGTAGGACCAGATTTCCGCTAGGAAGAAGGATATGATGCTTTTCACTTTATCACCATAGAGAAAGCAAAAAAATTGACAATCAAAGTTCCTACTACTAAAAAGGAATTTCAAAGAATTGACGAAAAAGATATCCACTAAAGAAGAGCTATTGGGTTAAGAATGGTTATAACTAGAATGGAAGGAGTATTCAAAAAAGAATTTTGAATTTACTCTAGTGCTAGAGTAAACTCTTTAGTAATTATAGCTCTAGCCAAGATTACCCCAGTTGCTACTGAAAATTATCTCAAATCAAAGATTCGATATCTGGACAGAGAACATTTCAAAAGTAGCTCTCAAGTTATGACAAGATATTGTCAATTCAGACAATATGGGAAAGATATGTGCCCCACCTATAATGAAGAGGAAGACAAAGAATCTACAACTGACAATAGGGTCACCTTTTATAAAGATTAATTTATAGATGATTTCAACTTCCAAAAAGACTTGTAGATTTGAAAAAAATTTCAAATCCACAGACTTCAAAAATTTCGAATCCATTATAGATTGTAACTAAAGTCCATATTTCATGTCTGAAAACTACTATAAATAGCTATGTAACTCTAAGAAAAAAGTAGAGTTACATCTTGCCTAAGCCTATCCTACCTAGAAACTTATGTAAAACATCTACCTTTGCAGAAACTTTCCCATGTACTGTGAGGGCCCGAATTTTTAATTTTTCTTACTTTTATTTTATTTTACTGGCTTATTTAATTATTTATTCACCCGTTTACTTCGAATAATTTATTTCATCCATTTTAAATCCATTTACATGGAACAATGTCTCATTTATATTTTTAAAACGTTTCATTAGCGAATTTAATTTTTCTGCGGCTCGTTTAGCGAGAAATAGTGAATGCACGTTTTTCGAGATAAATTCGATCCGAGAGTACATTAATCTTGGAGAACTAAAGATGATTAATAGTAGACTAAGAAAAGTTAATTGAGGGATTAGATGTGAGTGAGTTAAGTTAAGCTCAATTAGGAGTACTAATTGCACACTATTCGGTTGTTGACTTTTGGGCACTAAGAGCACCTTTATGTCATTCCTCTTGTCATTCCATCAACTCACCACCTACCAACAAAAACCCTTCCTTCTTCCCCTTGCTTTGGCCGATCCCCCTCCCTTCATTTCCCCTCAAAAAATTTCAGCTCCTTGTTCTCCATTCTTGCTCCACAAAAGCTCTCCAAATTTGCTTCTTGTCTTGGTTCTTCATACAAGCTTGGAAGAGGACTTGAACAAGGAAGAAACCTTGGTGATTTAAGAGCTCAAACCCTAGTGTTTAGTCTTTATTTTGGCAGCAAGGTAATCATCCAAGAACCCTCAACTTTTCCTCTCAAATCTTAGTAGTGAGTTAGTTTAGTTAGTTTAGTTGTTGGGTTGTTGATGGGTTCACAAGAACCTTGGCATAAGGTAGTGGACTTGAGGTGGCTTTATAGGTAGAGGCCTTGAGGATTTTGTATGTTTAATTGCTTGTTTGTTACTTGTTTTGATGAGATATGGTTTAGTTCTAGTTGCAAAGTTGAAAAAAAAAAGCTAGAGGAATGAGAGATGCTTGCTGGCCAAAATTTGTTGGTTGTTCCTCTCTTGTTAATTTTGAATTTTTGATGTTATTTTGGTGCAATAATGCTTGATATATGATGGTGGTTATGTGTGTTGAATATCTTCCAAAAAGCTTTCCAATTGGTTGTGTTAAAGTAGGGTTAAAGTGAGGATGAATTCTGGAAATTTTTTGATCAGGAGACCCCAACCAGTGTTCACGTTTTGGGTCGTAACTTTCTGTCTGGGAGTTGAAATCGAGTGCTGTTTGTGGTATCCGAACCTAGACTCTGAGAGCTTTCTGTCGGTATAAAATATACCTCCTAATTTGATTCCTATGAGCTGTAGTGAACCGACAAAAATGACTAAAATCCCTCCCTGCTTGCATCCAAGAAACAGTCCTAACTGCAGTTTGTAGCTCAATTTTGCCTATATTACAAACTGAATTTTAAGACAGTTTCTTCTAGTGAATTGTAGCATTTTGAATCTAGTTTTCAACGCTATAAACCACACTAAATTTTGAGTTGTGTAGCTCTAGATATGAACAGATTTTTAAACTCTGTCAAGTATGTCAGAACTGGAATTTCATAAAACAGGTTCCAAAATTCAGTTTTCTTAAAACCATTGTATCTTGATGTAGAAAGGTCCGAATTGAGTTCTGTTTGTGCATTTGAAACTAAATTTATAACTATATTAGTGGTATAAATTTCAAGGGCTGATTCCATTTCTATGAATTGTGCCGAATTTCCAAACTTCACTGAATTTGCAAGCCGGTTTTGCTCTGTCCTGTCTAGAATAGTGACTTTGACCTAAATTTTGAATGATTTAAAATTGGATTCTGAAAAAAATGTTTTCTAGAAAGTTTTAGTACTTTGAGTCTAGTTTCCAACGGTATAAAGTTTTCAATTTTTGGACTTATGGAACTCAAGATACGATTTTTCCAAGTAGTACTGCTCTAAGCTGGAAATTTTCAGATTTCAAACAAATACTCTTTTTAAGAACTTTCCACCTTCCTTTACAATTGTTGGACTGTTTTAAGTTTAATTTCATGATTAGGTACAAAGTCTCTTTGAACTTTAAACCCTTATCTCGAATCTTAGTTTCCAAGGGATTAATCCCCTTTTTATGATTCCTTTTGGTTGCATAACTCCCTTGGTTATGGCACCTCTTTTCATACTTGAATTATAGGCTTCAACCCCTATTCTTATGGTCTCAATTTCCATGAGTTTGAACTCTAAAAAGGGAGCGTTTTGACTGGAGTAATTCTTGGTGAATTTTCCTAGTTTTATACTTGAACCTTGGGAACCTTAGCCTTGACATTTACTATGAAGTGAGTGGAGTTTTGGATGAGATTTAACTCCATTAGTTTGAAAACATGAACACTCTTTATGTTTTAAAGTTCGGAGTTGAGATTAGAAGTTTCGAGGGATGAAAACCATTTACCCTATTCCTCGATTTTCGTGCCGAAAGTGAAAACGGTACTTTCTTTTGGAATTGAGATTTCTTACCACGACTTGAATCAAAAACGACCTTTGAGCTCTCTTTGAGCATTATTTCAACAATTTAGCGAGAAAAGCTTCTTTAACTAGACTCGAACTTGTGACTTTGAGAGTGGGTAGCGAGAAAATGTCTTTCTTATTAACCTTGGTCGAGTACCTGGGTAATTGTGATTGTACATATTTCAGGTGATCACAAAAATGCCGAAGAGCTCGTCTGACTTCTCGCTTCACTCTTGTTTTGCCTTGACTTGTGGTGAGTGTCAAGTGTATGTTCAATGCTAATGTGATTGAATTGATATTTGTACAAGTGTTGTATGATAGGTGAACTTGCCGAGGCGAGGGTGTACTTTATCGCCCTCGTACCCTCTTTCTTGTGATTGAATGATACTTGTTAAATGAATACATGACTTGCACTTGTACTTGAAATGTTTTAACTCGTGAGCACTGAGCGGCTAAATGTATCACGCCATAATTGGGTGGGAGGTACCGCTCATCCCGACTCAATGCTATGATCGAGTCTAAATCGATTGGAGCGTTGTCTCATCGACCAATCATGCTTGTGGGGACGCCCCAACCCATTGGCTAACCTTGTGACTCGAGCTGGCAGGGGCTTGGTCGAGAAGTTTGGTGAACCTTGGGAAATGATATAGCTTGATCTTTTGAGATCTCGCTAGGTATACTCGAATAGTATCGCCTTTACATGAATGTTTGGTTACGGATCCGAGTAGGTGCTATGTTGGTCGGAGGTAGTAAGTGGAGTGCTACGGTCCCATTACTACTTGGGTTGACGGAGGAGGGTCAATCTCAAATGGCTCAACTTGATCGAGATGTGGAAATAGCTCCTGAGAGCTCCTGTATCCTCCTTGTTTGTTAATTCCAATTTGTGCACTTAAATGAAATGTTATGTTTAAAAGTTGTTTAAAGCATGCTATTTGATTGATTGGTGTTACTTGCTTGCCTTTTTATTTTCTTGGCCTCACTGAGCGTTCGCTTACCCTTTTAAGTTTGTTTTCCTTAACAGGCTTTGAAAGTGGATTGGTGGATCTAGACTATGCTCTAACACCTCTGACCAATATTCTCCCACAGTTAACCGCCCCATTGGACCGTGGGTTTTGTTCCTGGAGGTGGGTGAAACCACAACAGATGAGGAGCCCAAACCCGCAAGGCATGAAACCCTGCACCCCTCCAAAAGCCCAATCCCGCAGGTCATGAAGCCCCGCACCCCTCCAAAAGGCCTCTGTCAGGTGGGGGACACCACGATAGATTATTAAAGTCGCCCAGGACTTCCTCCCTTACCGATGTAGGATCATTACAATCCTGTGACAGCCCCACCTTCCCCTAGGACATATCCTAAGGGTTAGCGAACTGCCTGCCCAGCTCTCGCCAAAACTAAACACATGTAAACCCTACAAAATGTGCAAAAGAACTTTGAGAAAACGAACCGTCGGAAACTGAATTAGCTAAACTAAACGATGCATTAGAATTTCGATTAAACGCTCTAACGAAGAATGAAAAGAACAAGTGCCACGTCGAAATCCAACCAAAACTTGGCCGGATTGCCGGCCGGATTCCTGGCCGGATTCAAGGCAGTGAACTAGCCAATTTTTTTTCAATCTCCCCTGCTAATCCGGCCAAGATCTAGCCGGATATACGGCCGGATTCCCTGCAGTGGATTCCCACCAAAATCTCTTTTCTTGCCTTGTTCAAGTTCCGCACTCGCCCGGTTCCCAACGAACACAAGTAAGGTTCACCAAAGCCATAGAGACATACAATCTCAAACAAACATACTTAAGATACATGATAAAACACTTATACATATACATAGGAGTCTTCAACAAATTAACTTGAAGTACAAGGCATAATATCCGTACTTATACCAAATACAATTAGGGTTTCGGTTACAGAGGAGCTTAATCAAAAGAATGGCTATAACTAGTTCTACTCTTTCTTCCAAAATCACAGTTTCAAAGTTTGTCCCCTATAAGGAAAACAAAGGTAACGGGAATGAGCTTTCGCCCAATGAGGTACCAACAGGTCAAGCGGTCAGATATCACGAAAGTACGCATGTAATCAATCAGATATGGATATCAAATAAAGAGGAAGGAACACCACAATTAAACCAGAAGTAAAAGGATACAGATGGCTCTCAAGTGCCAATTTCCTCTTTTGCATCACCAGAGCTTGATCAAGTAGTAGTTGACACTTCGTTAACTTTCAAGTAAAGTAACTAGTCCAGTAGAGCACCACTTTACACCAAATTCCATCCACCAAACATACCCCTTACCGAGCCCGAACACCTCAACAGGAACAGAGGTGGTAATACTCGAGTATACCAGGAATCCAGAGTTTCTAATACCCAAAGATTTCACAGAAACAGGCCCCCATGGCTTGTTAATTTTCCTCGACCAAGCCCCTTGCTGGCTCGATTCAATTAACTACCAATGGGGGTTGAGCTCAGATTTAACAGGAAGGTCATTAGATACAAGCCTCCGAACGACATCAGATCATGCACAAGTAACAGATTCAGATGTATACAGGAACCAGTCAAACAGGCGAGAGAGTGAGTGTGATAAAGTACACCCTCGTCTCATCCAGAATAAACAGAGTTCACAGTCATTCAAGTCACAGATTGCAAGTACAAGTAAACCAATTAAGCAACAAGTCATGCGAGTGGTACACTCACCACTCAATGGCAACACTTCACTTTAACCCTGGTTCATCCTCTTGAACTCTCTCGAGTCCTGTGGTCACACATTATATTATAAGGCTAACAATACAAAGCCAAAATGCATGAAGAAATTAAGGTTTCTAAGACTTCATGTCCTCTCATATAAACCTCACTTCCACTCATAAACCATACCCAAAAATGATTGACCAACCCCAAACTTAAAGTGGGAAATGAAAGTACAAGTGGTTCTAAGATAACAGAATTTCTCAGCTTTGCGCAACACTATTTGAAAACCCATATCTTACACTTCTTAAGTTCAAAATTGATAAATTTTATACCATCAGAAAATATATTCAAAGGGTTACAATTTCTCAGAAGACACATTTGTAAGATTCAGTCCACAAGTCAGTCAAATTAGAGCCTCAAGTTGCTGCTTCATCCAGTAAAAGACAAAACAGCTTTGCAATTTTAGTCAACTTTGAAAAATCACCGATATTCATGGGAATTGACAGAAAGGCTAAAATTTTTACAGTTGATAGTACTCTAACTCTAGTTTCAAACGAAACAAATAGAACTCAATTTTGACTTTTTTACAACAAGATATAACAGTTTTCCCAAGACTGCTCAGGGGTTCTTGCAAAAATTTCAACAGCACTTCCCCTTGTTTTCTTTACTTTTCCATCCAAAAATCAGCACCCAATTTCCTCTCAATTTAAACTCAATCACAACCACAAGTCATAGGCCATCTATACACTTATTTAAGGCCACAATACCATCCAAATATAGCACATGTATAGCTCAAACATCAACCACCATAAAGCTGAAAATTGGAAACCCTAAGTTAAATTCCATGATCACAAGTTAGAAATTTCTATTCTAAGGCCAAAGAAGCATATAAAAGCTAACTAAATCACATAGCAAAGCTACCAAAGCATGGCCAATCCTTAAGCATCATATATGGAAAGAAAATTCACCATAAAACTGAAAATTTCTCAAATCACTACTTCAACCATGAAATTTCTCATAAAACTGCCACTTTAGCAACCCTAATCCACTAATATGCAAGTAGTAGAGGTAGAGGAAAGTTTCTTACCAAGGTTACCTTGTAACTCCAAGAAAGATGAAAGCTTAGTGCTTTTCCTCCAAAAATCCCTCCACTCAAACCCCTAATCTTCCTTAGTTAGCACTTTGTATGGAGTAATTTGCAAAGTTTGTGGCTAGAACTCAAGATTTAAGCTTGAAATTGAGGTTGAAGATGAAGTCTCTCCTTGGCTTTTCTTCTCAAAATTTTCGGCCAAGACAAGATGCTTATGGAAGGAATTTTGATCAAATTTTTGTTTTAGTTAAGTAAGAAGGTCTTGGTCAAAAGTCCAACTTCCAACGGTTTCTTGACAAATGGCGCATTAGGGTTTTGTTCTCATCTTCTTGTCTTCCAAAGCTAATATACCTAGCTAACCTCTAATTATCCCCTTAACACCTTGTAAAATAATATCCCTTAATGTAAAACTCCATCTAATCGTCAAAATTTTATCGCACTTACCGCACTAGCGGGTACCACGTCCATAACGCACTTCAAACTTAACATGTACTAACTTATACCATGAAAATGATTTAAAAACTTGATTTAGTTATAAAAATATCTTGGAAATTAAGGCAATAATTTAAAGTAAAAAAAATGCATCCAAAAAACTAAAATGAAATACAACCTTATTTTCCGAGTCCTCACAGACTCGATGGAAGCTAGTATTTTTGTATGAAATTAGTGACTCTTAAAGTGTAACTTTTGTTACTCTTGGTTGGTGGATTGTAATTATATTTGTTAACTCTAGAAGTTATGGCTTGTATATTCGAAGTACTTTTTAGGGTAAAAAACAAAAAAAAAACCCCTGTGCTAAACCTAATATACAAATAAACCCCCTATGATTTCAAAATATACAACGCGACACCTCATATTTTGAACTAAATTGTAACCCTGACGGAAATCGGTAAAATTAACGGGAACTGATGAAAGGACCAAAATGCCCTTATATAATAACCAAAAGGCAATTGAACAGAATCATTTGTTTCGCTCAAACCCTACGAAGAGAGAGAGAGAGAGAAAGAGCGAGAGAGCAGCCAAAGCCGAGCCAATCTGAATCAAGTAAGAAGAGCGAAGGAGATGAAGATATCATTAGTTTCTCCTTTGCAGAATAGAATGAACAAAGAAAGGATCAGATTGTCTGAGCTCATGCTAGAAACCTCCACTCCATTGAGCTCATGAACAGACCCCCGCCAACAACCGACACTGCTTTCTGCTTTTGACCGATAATTCCAATTGCTGTTAGCTGCGTACCTTTTCGTACGTTTACTCACATCAATTATTTTTCTTCCATTTTTTGTACACAACTAGATTATTTTGCAGTTTGTTTGTGCACATAAAATACTCTCATATTGTGAGAACCCGTAATTTTCATTTTCTAGGTTTTAGAATTTTTCATGGCTTGTTTTCTGCATTTTCGTGATTAGAAAATTTTCTAGATAATTTTAAGGAGCAGATATAATTTTTAGATGATTTTTCTAGTATCGAATGGATTTTGAGAAATTAAGAGCAGATACCGGACGTGGGACCCACTAGTGTGAAAAGTTCGGAAAAACTCGACCAACTAGGTTAAGTTTTAGATATTGGAGTTAATTTACCGGGTGTTAAGAGATAAGTAGAGGTTGCAATTTGGATTGATATGAGAGAGACAAGTTAGGTAGATATTTAATTAAAGGTGACAAGTGTCACCATGTGATTGGGCTTACCTTAAGACTTTCTTACCATTGACTTAAATAACCAAAAATGACCCAAAAATCTTCCAAAAATCTTCAAGAAGAGACGGCCCTCTCTTGCTCTCTTTCTCTCTCTCTTACTCCAAGCATAAGGAAGAAAACACTTCAATCTTGTCTCGAATCATCAAAACTAACCATCCAACCTTGAAATTACTCCATAAAACCTCTTCAATAGCTAAGATAAGGTGGATTTGTGGAGTTGTTTGGAAAGATAAGTTGGTCAATAGCTCTCTCTCTCTTGTTTTAAAGGTAAGTTGTGAAGAACCACCCTCCTTCTTTAATTGATGCTTAAATCATGCTTAGTGGTAGTAAGAGATGCAATATTATGGATTAATTCTTGATTTGTGGTTGAAATGATAAAGTTTTATTATTTTTGGGGATTTTTCTGTTTTAATATAAGCATGATTGTGTGGCTATCTATGATGATTGGAAATGGTCTATAATGACTTAAGGAGGTGGAAAAAGTGGACAATTGCAACCAATTTCTGTTTTGGAAGAAAATTGAAAAACTAGGGTTCTTAAGGGAGCATTCTGTCCGAATTTTTAGGTCCTAGATAGAGGCCGAGTTGGCCTTAGCTCAAAACATGAAAGTTGTAGGGAATGACATTTTAGAGGTTTCCTACAACATTTCAGGTCAATCGGAGTAGTGTAGAATGAGATAAGTCGAAATTACTATTGCTGTTCTGGTTTTACCCGAAATTGGGATTGCGCCTGTAATTGGTTGTTTTGGCTGGAATTTCTTCCGAATTGGTTGTTGAGGCCTTCTGATGAAATTTATCCCTGTTTCTTAGCTTTCAACTGGTTTTGGAATTTCTGGATTTGGACTTGTAGAACCTGAGTTATGATATTTCCGCTAGAATGCGTTTTGGTGAATCTGTTTTACGTTGTTGATGAAGTATCTTGCATTTTTGACCTGTTTACACTCAAAACTGGGTTGAGTGACCTTCTGTGATGTTGTAGCCCTGTATTTTAGCTTCGAGATGGTGGGTCTTGCACCCTCATCCGATAAGCGTAGTGAAATTGGTGCCATTACCGCAAAATGACGTCAAAACTGTGTTTTTTTCAAGGCCCAAGCTAGTTACATTTCTGAAATTTCTGGTTTTCTCTCATGTTTGTTTATGCTTATGGAACCCTATTGGGGTCATGTTTGGCCTTGGTTTATGACTCGTTATCGAGTCTCATTGTATTTGTTTGCATGTTTTTAGGGCGTGACGGTGGTGCACAACGTTCTTTTGACTAAAGTGCTTGAAACCACATTTGCTAGCGTGGTGAGTGTACTACTCACTTGTGTGTTACTATATGGCTTTGAATGTAAATTGCTTGAAGTGAATTGAATGTGACTTGATTGAAGTGAAAGTGTACTTTATCACTCTCACTTATATGCCTTATATCATTGTTGCCATGTTATTGGAATGTTACATGAAATGTTACATGAAATGAAGAGCCATCTTATTTAACGACTACAAATGTTATCATGAGCTCAAATCCTGTGGCTAAGTTATTCGAGTCGAGCCGGCAAGGGCCTGGACGATTAGATAACGAACCACGGTAGTCTGTTTTGGGATCTTTGGGTATTGAGACCCTTGATTCCGGTATACTCGAGTAATACCACAATGCATGCGTTTGGATGGCGGGCCCGGTTGGGGGATGTTAGGAGGAATGGAATGGGAGTAAAGTGGAGTCTACGGTTGGTTACTTTTAAACATTGACGGAGAGTCAATGAGATCCGATCAAGAATGCAAACGAGGAAAAGGGCTCTTGAGAGCCACCCGTATCCTTTTATCCTCATTATTGATGCGTGGCTTTACTTATTTGTGGTAATTGGACTGTTAAGCTTGATGCATCTATGAACTTGGTTGCTTGAGTTGTATTCTCACTGGGCAATTAGCTCACCCCGTTCCTTTTGTTTTCCTTACAGGAATATGACTTTTTTTGGAATATATCTTGATAGATGGTTGCCGAATGAACTAGATGAATGTCTCTTTTGTATTGTATATGAAATGGGACCCTAAATGTATCATTAGGGCCGTTTTTACTTTTGATTTGGCAAACCACATATGTAGTGACTTTTGTATCACTTTTAAATGCCATTTTGGCTTGTAAATGCTTAATGTTATGTTGTATATGTATTTCGATGTTTGGTTGGGTTCGGACGGGTCGGTTACTATTCATGGCCGACTCCGGATTTCATTTTTTTTTATTTTGGGTTATTTTGCCCTTTTGCCTTGTTTACGCGCGTTATAAGTTCCGGAACGTGATAGATCGCTCTATACTGCACCATTAGTCCTGGCGAGAGCTGGGCAGGCAGTCCGCTAACCTCTTTGGTTCGCCTTAGGGAAAGTGGGGTGTCACACATATAGTTTAGTAACCCAATGAAATTGTTTTCTTCAATAATCTATTTCTCTCGTCATAAATATTATGCACCTAAAAGATATCCGTTGCACAATGACTTTTGTTGATTTTGTTTGTCGAAAAGATAACAAATTTGTTTGTTGTTGCAGACTTTGGGTGAAGAAAATGGTCCAGGTCCATATATCTACTTATAGGACAAAGAATTCAGATTTCTGATTGCACGCATGAACTGAATATCTCTCCTAACATCAAAAAACTAATGATATCAAAACTTTTTACCTTAGCAAAGATTGTGTAGTAGCTACTCGGTGGTTCACTTCATCTCTGAAGAAGGTTTACCTTCCTCTTCGATTGGGTGGTAATTTGATTTCTCCCAAAGGCTAGTTCAATTTCTCTCAATCAAGTAGAAAATCAATTTCTCTACACAAGCATCGTTGGGAGTTTTATTGGGGGCTAAGGGGTACAATAGGAATATTTGCTAAAAATTAAGTACAAAGAATTTGTTTTTAGCTTCCAGTACATCAGTCCCGTTAATTTACCAATTTCCGTCAGGGTTACAATTTAGTTCAAAGCATGAGGTGTCGCGTTGTATATTTTAAAATCATAGGGGGCTTATTGGTATATTAGGTTTAGCACAGGGGGCTTTTTTGTTTTTTACCCTACTTTTTATTTAAGTCGATGGTTGTTCTATGGCTCTATATTAAGCTTGAACGAGTGCGTGAGTCCTGACGAGAGTTGGGCAGGCATTCCGCTGATACCCTAGGGAGAGGTGGGGGCATCACATGTACAATAAAGATATGAAATAAATAATCCTCTTTTGGAAAGAAGATCCTTGTTCAGTATTTAGTTTTTTTTCTTTCAAACATATCATTCCTCATTGTATCATACTGTTATCTTTAGACTTCGCCCTGAGGTAGGAAACAAAACGAGGCTGTGTTGACTATTGCTAAAGGAACAGCAAGGGAAGTTACTTATGAACTATTTATATCAGTTGGTAGGTTGGAGATTGGTACTGAGATGCATAGTAAAAGTCTCATCGGATACCTGGTGATAGTATGGTCAAACCTCTACGAGATTCAAATATGAAGCGTGCTAGACCTATATGTATGAAAAATTAAGAAATATTTATTGCACATGATTTTCTTATTTCCCCATTTTATGTCATGATAAATATAAAAATTATCTTATATCAAGACATCCCGCTGCTTATCATTGGGATACATAATTTGATTTCTGTAACAATAGGTTTGAATCGGCAAAATTTTTTTGTTTTCTAGCTTCGGTATATGTATGTGTATATATATATATATATTCTTTCTTTACCTGATTTTCTAAATATGGAGAAAATTCAAATTTTTTATCTTTCTTTAGAAATTTTTAAGGTTTTGTATAAAATATGATGCATAGTTTAGAATTCCTAAAAAGCTCTAAACTTGCTTCTTATCTTTTAACCTACCAAGAAATTGTCTACTTTTTTTTTGGTTAAATATGGGATTGAAGTTTAACCCCTTTTCCATCTATTTTCATTCCTAAAAATTCTATTTCTGATAAACATATCTTTGCCTTCTTTTCAAATAATTCTAATCCATGTTATATACAAAGCTCTGCAAAAATATTTGGATGAATAATATGCTGAGCTATGTTATCACTAGTAATAAGGATATCGTTTACATCGACATATATAAATGGATATCATTTAAAAATATTATCCATTTTTCTTTGAAAAATTTGAGGAGCATTTTTAATCCAAAAGGCATGACTAACCATTCATAATGTCTTGACCTATTGAAAATGTTGTATATGGTATGCTATCTTTATGCATCCGAATTTGTCAAAATCCATTTTTGCAATCAAATTTGGAAAATATCTTTTTCCCTTTGTAAAATTTATAAAGCTTTTCCTATGAGGTAAAAAATATCCGTCAAATATAATATTATCATTGAGTTTCTTATAATTGAACACCATTCTAGGTTTTCCTCTAATTATTTCTGCATGATTTCTAACCATAAATGCTAGTGAGGAATGAGATGATTTGCTTTGCTGAATTATCTTAACTTTTTCTAATTCATCTAGTTGCTGTTTAAATTCCTCTTGATCTATTTGATTATATCTTATTGTGCTTATTCTAATTATTTTCTGTTTATCTATCATTTTTTATTTTGCTTCCTCTTTATTTTTATTCCAGAAAGCTAAAAGATTATCTATAGAACACTATTTTATTTTTTATTTTACTATTTCTATCATTTCTAATTTTGCTTCCTCTAAATGTTTTTATCTATTTTTAGTTTTTTCAACTAGATTTTCTATTTTCAATAATGGTTTTCCTTTAGGAAAAATCAATCTTTCTTTATATCTTATATCACCATGTTAAGTTGTGTGAGGTTTGAAGTGTATCAATGTTTTTGCTCGCATAAGTGGTAGTTAATCAACTTACCATTACCCAGTGGCCCCAAGAAGTTTTAAAATGAATATGTTGCTTTAAAGTGTCAAATATAACTTTTTGAAATAATTGTAAAAAATTATTGTCCAATAGAACATCCGTTCATAAAAGCAAAATGATGGACATTTTACTAAAAATGGTCCAAACACTATATGTAGAGATGTTATTCCTGTAGAAAGTTGAATCTTTTTATTAGAAATATCTAATCCAATGATATCTTTTAATTTTTCAGAGTATTGGTCAGGAAAACAAGTCAATTTGCAAAAATAAGATCCCGAATACACTATTAATGTAGGCAGCAAAGTATTCTACTCTATAATCTTTATATGTTATTCCTATAGGGATATAAATACTCATAGGGCTGGTCATTATCGAGGTATGAGAATCGGTTTATCATTATAGGCTATCTGCATTCTATTGTGAGTAATCTTGTATGGTTTTACCTATTGAAGAAAACTAGTTCCTAACATTATTTCTAAAGTGTCATTAAATCCTTCATTAGAAACCAATAATCTTACTAGTATAATGGTCTGATCAAGTTTAATCTCAGTTTCAACCATTAAATCTATTTGATGAATTTCACCATTAAATTTTGTATATTGGTAGGGTTCTTCTAATTTATAATAAACAAGCGAAGAAGTCGATTTATGACTTATATAGCTTCCACTTGCTATTAGGTATTACAAGGAGTGTAACATGCATCGTTATAATATTCTCCTTTTATCTTATAATTAGAACTTTCTCTTTGATGTGTTTTAATAATGGAACTAGGAAATTTTAGATTAGTCCTGACTCCAAATTCAGAATAAGATAATATTGCTAGAACTCTACCTTCATAATCTATCATTGGTTTTGTTTTAAGATCTAGGAAAAATTCATCATCAATTTCTTCTATAGTAGTAATTGAAAGACGATATATGTTTTCTAATTCCATGAATAATTTTTTGAAAATCTATAAAATCTTTATCTACAAAATATTCTGTATGATGAGTATTAGAAATCGCATGAGAAATCATAAAAGAAATCGAATATGGTCTGTTGCCTTCTTTCATTAAATATTTTCTTTCAAAATGCTGAATAAGTGATAAAACTTTATCAAAATCTTTATCTTGAAGATTGTAAGAAATATTTGGATATATATTAAAAATCAACTTTTGATATATAAGGTTTCCTCTAAAAATTTCGAAGCACGCTTCATTCCTTTTCTTAATTCTTTCATCTAAAATAGTTAGGGTTATTGGACTATTAATTCCTTCTCTAAATGTTACCCTTACTATCATTTGTATAGATCCTATATGAACCCATCCTAATTTATCTTTTATATCTTTATTTATTTGAACAATTTTTTGACTTAAATCTTTTTTAGATAATAATGGAATCATTACTTTATTCGTTGTCGACTAATCTCTAAAATTGTCTCATTGATACTTACTCCATAATACATATGATGTCTCTTAGGTTTTAAACCTAGTCCATCCCATAGAGAAAGACTAAATTCGCTATGAATCGAATATTTAGTATTTTGGATCCTTTTTAATAAGGTTCTGTTTATCATTATTTCTTGAGAAAATTCTTCAATCAACTCTTGGCTTTCATCAAATCTATCTTCTTTTATATCTTCTTGTTTGTTCTCCTCAGTCATTCTTCTGATTGAAATTCAGAGTTTGAAGATTCATTATAGTCAGTATCTGTGATTATATGTACACCATCTTCTGATAAGCATTCATCTTTTTTTTTAAAAAGCTAACCCTGTACACGGGGAGGGGGGGACACTACTCCAAAATTTTATTAAATTAGTAAAATGAGTGGGACATGAACCCAAACCTCCAAAAGTACAAAGATTGGAGCTTAAAATCATGAAAAGCTACAATAAAAATACAAACGACTAGATCTAAGAATGTAGGCTTAGAAGGAAACTATCTGAGAAATAGTCTTCTAATTGCTAAAATGCTTGTTGATCCATCAATAAAGCTCCACGAACCACTTGAGGAAGTGCTGCCGGAGAGACAAATAAAGAGATTGAGGACAGTTGAGCTCCTACTTTAGATAAGCCATCTGCAACCTGATTAGCTTCCCTAAAGCAGTGTATAATCGCTATACCATGATGCAAAAGTTGCCGCAATTTATGCACTTCTTGCTTGATAGCCCAGGGACATGAATAATTATTATGCAAAACTTGAACCAAAACAAAAGAGTCGACCTCAAGTTGAAGATTTGTAAATCCTCTATAACACATTGTTGCACTCTAAATAACAGAGATCTCACTTCAGCCTACATGCTTGTTAAGTAGCCAAAGGGATTAGAGTTCGCAAACACCATTGCACCAGAAGCCTCCCGTAGGACTCCTGTACTACCACTTACACCTGAATTTTCAGATTTGTTCTTCTCCTATAAGCTTAACTTTAACTCATTCAAATGAAGTGATTTTTAGAAGATAATTTACACACACATAACCCAACATGTAGCAAGTATTTTTTCCATCAATTTAACCACAAATTTTCGAAAATAAACAAGGGAAAAACTCCAGCAAAATTCAGACAATAGCTTTGCTTCTTTCTTTCCAAATTCTCCTCCTAAACTCTCACGCCAAAACCAAGCTAGAATTCACCATAACAACACCTACATACAAGAAATCCTCAAGTCCACAACCTAATAATCCTCCTCAAGGCATCTTCCTAAGAGCAAGTCAAGAAAGCAAGAATATCCTCAAGGCATGCTACCTAATGTTAAGGTTCATAGAACCCTTCAACAACCCCAAGTTTATCTAGCTAAAAATTAGGTAAAGGATGAAAGAAAAATAGGAGCTTGGAGAGGTTACCTTCCTCCAAGGGTAGTAAGCAAAACCTCAAGAAACCAAGCACTAAACCTCCAAGAATCTTCCCTCCACCAAGTATTCTACCAAGCTTGAAGATGATCCAAGGTGTGAGCAAGGTTGGGAGCAAGATTAGTGAGCAAGATAGAGAGGAAGAAGATGAAGTTTTCTTGGCTAAGAGAGAGGGGAGGGGTTCGGCCAAGAGGGAGAGGAAGAGAGAGGGTGTTGTGTGATTTTTGTGAAATGATATGGTGAAAAAGAGAAGTGACATAAAGCTACTTTTGATGGTGTAAAAGTCAACATTTGAATAGTGGTCCATTAATGTTCCTAATTGAGCTTAAATCAAATCACTCACCTCTAATCCCTCAATTAACTTTTCTTAGTCTACAATTGATCATCCTTAACTTTTCAAAACCACTGCACTCTCAGACCAAATATTGCCTCGAAAAGTGTGCTTTCTCAAATTTTCACTACTTGGGCGACAGAAAAATTGAGTTTAAGAGCAAACGTGTTAAAAATATAAAATGAGGCAATGAACCATACAGATGCAATTAAAATGAATGAAATAAAGTAATTGGAATAAATGAATAAATAAATAAATAGATAAGCCAGTAAAAGAGAATTTCGGGTCCTCACAACATCCATTTGTATTCAGTTTAAGAACTTGATGACTCGGCTTCAACTACCTAACCAATGACAAGAAACACGCCTTTGTATTGAGGTAATGTGATATAGAAAATTTGGCCATGAAGTAGAATCAAACTACTGCAATGGAAAGTCAGACTTGAAAACCAGTAAAAAGATTGTCAAAGACTCTTCCGATCACTGCTCTATCCAGTAGGCTTTTTCCTTCAAAAATGGAAAAATTACAAGCCTTCCAAATGTGCTAACAAATGATACTAGGCAAGACTTGATTTACAAAATCAACAGACACATTAACCCGTGGCCGAAACCACCAAGCTGCCAACTTTGAACGGATTCCAACTCCTCTATAAGTAACTCCTGTGCCATTGCCATAAAAAGACCATAAATTTCCAGCTAAACTACCTGAAGCAAACACATGTTCTTACTCCTCTACTTGGGACCCTTGATAGCAACAACACTTTGACGGCCTCTGGATTCCAATCTTGAACAATGAAACAGCTAAGGGGAAATGATTCAATAACAACTGCAACATCAAAAAAGACATTTTTAAAGGAAAACTCTTATGCCAAATTTTCTCAAACACAAATGATGAGGCTCCATGGTTTTGAAACACCTGATAAACTGATGTAAGTGAAAACTCACCGGAAGTTGCTGGCTTCCAAACAATCTGGTCAGCATTAGTAAAATATGGAGGTTTTTGTTTCAAGATTTCAACAATAATATTTTGAGGGACCTATTGCCAAAAATGACCTGAATCCCATTCACCATTAACCACAAAATCACACAACTTGTGGTCTGAAACATTATTCAAACGCTGACACAATGGCCTCGATTCCAACCAATTATCGAACAAAAAATTACAATTATCTAACCGTACCAGCCAACACATATTACTCTCAGCTAGCACTCTCACCTTCACCATCCTCTTCCAAATATAAGAAGTTGATGAAGATATGTTCGTATATAAGGGTGGTCTTGACCACAATACTTTGTCGACATGAAGATAGACCAAAGCAAATCTCTTGTATGAAATCACTACCATAATTTATAAGAAAAAGCTGTATACATATCAACCAAGGACTGAAAATCAATGCCAGCTATCGCGCCCCACTTTTTGAAATGGTGAAAGTAGTGTGTGGGATATGTATGTGAACGTGTGTGAAAATGAAAATAAAAGGCCGTGGGATTGTGAAATGCGACGGTTTGGCCAAACAAAGTTCAAAAAGGGTTTTTGAATGGAAAATGGAGTCGCCACTTGGTATAGAGTTAGGGTGTACCAAGTCACCCAAAAATGATTTTTGGAAAGAAAACCAAACAAACCCTTTTTAAAGAACTTTTAGGTCTACGTAACCAAAGAAAGGGATCGGGGGTCACATTTGATAAGGGAGAAGGCAAAGGCAAAGCCTAAGGCACTCCCTTACCCTAGCCAAAGCTAGTTGCGTGACTTAGCCCTTCTTTTCCTAATTCTTCTACCCAAAGTATGTGTTGCATGTTGGATGTGACTAATGGATAAAAAAAAAATGCAATCCTAAATCTAAAATGTCTCTTATGAGGCTTTTTGGTCCCAATCACATGAGTTGTGATGGCCAATAAGGAAAACTCTCATAGAGGTCACGGGTAATGCAAATGAAGACCCAAATATGAGTGCAAGTGTGAAAATATAAGAGAAATGCAAAAGAAAATAAAATACAAATGTAAGTGCAAGTGTGCAAATGTAAGAAAGGTGCAATGTGTGCAAATGTAAGAAAAGTGCATGTGTGCCAATTGAGCAAATGAAGGTGTTTGTGTGCAAGTGGATGAAAATATGGTAATAGTAGTATGCATATAAGTACAATTGGGTGCAATTTGTGAGGTAGAAAATAAATGATAAGAGAAGAAAAATGTGCAAACATGGCATGTGGATTGAGAAAAATATAAGTTGTGAGAAAATGTGGATAAAAGAGTGAGGAAGTGATATGATAAGAATGAGAGTGCATGAACCTAGAGGAATGCATCAAGTCGGGTACGGGAATGCCTCCTAATTTCACGACTTTAATTTTTCTTTTGATTAGAAGGAAGAACTAGCGTGCTAAGGCTATTTTGTAGCCACACTCGCTCGTTTCCCTTATCGAAAGGGGACTCTCAGGCAAATGTACCCTATAACTAGCATGAAGATGCAAAAGCCTAAAATGAAGGGGAAAGGATTGGAGGAGCATGCCAAATGCTAGAAAACTAAGAAAAATGCATGAAATGTAGTGAAACATGCAAGTATGAACTAGCGAGGGAAATCCCTAAGGGTCTAGCGTTGGACTAGCCCATATCTATGAATTCCTACTAGCGTTGGACTAGTGGAAAACGGGACAATGAGCCACAACTAGCGTTGGACTAGTGTGGTGACGTGCATTCATCCATCACATTCATCTATGACTATAGAAAGCAAGTAGACATGCCAATCACCTATAAACACGTAGCACATAACACTTAGCATGCTCGACTAAATGCAAGAGCCTAATAAAGCAAATTAACACGTAGCACGTAAGCATGCAAATCACACAAGGCAACTAAGGCCCTAACTATTACATTTGCTAACTAAAACAAATGGGGAAGGGGAAAAGTGAATAAAAATGCTCTCCAAGCCCTATCTATTGCAAGCCAAGAGGTGTACACATACCCCATAAATAAATAAAAGAATGACTTAATAAAAAGCAAAAGTAAATGAAAGGAATTAAGGAAAAAGCAAGGAAAACAAAGTAGACATGCAATTCGCACTTAGCACGTTGGATCACATAGGGGAGAGACAAAAAAGCTAAAAGAAGTTATACCTCCCTTGGAATGGTGTCCAAATGAAAGAAAAATGGCTTCAAAAAAATAAAAAGGTCAAGGTACCAATTTATTTGAGAAAATTAAAGAAAAAAAAGCAAACACAAACTCACTTGGTCATAAAGCTCTTAAAATCATGAATTAAGTGCAATTCAAACAAAGCATGGTAGTTAATTGAAGCAAGCAAGCAATAAAGTTGCAAAAATTAAAACTACCAAGGACCCAATTGCAAACATTAACCAATCATTCAAGCCCAATTAACACCTTTCGGAAAATTCATGGGTCCAAAAGCAAAGAAAGGTCAAGTAAAGATTGAAATTGCAATTATTTTAGGATCTAATTGCAAGAAATTAGATGATTATTGAGCCATTGTAGCATTGGATAGAAGCTAAGGGGTTAAAATGCAACTTTAGAAGTCATTTGCATGCATGCATACGAAGAAGATTTCTGCATTTTAAAGCCTTCTGCAACTAAAATGAATGCCGGCTGCATTTTCACCTTCAACCATAGATTTCAGAAACTAACTCAAACTTTGATCAAACTCTCTCAAACCAATGTCCAAACTTTGAATTAAACAACACAACACACAACTTTGACATTCAAACCAGTAAAACACAGAAAGAAATGATGCAAAATCAAGGAGATTTTCATGCAAAGCAACGTAGGAACACATTCTGCAACAAAGTTTCAGCAAGCTATGAAGCTTTCGGCAATTTCCAACTTTCTTGCTGCAGTTTTCTTAGCAATTTAGTGAATACAGGTATTCATGCAAAGTAACACAAGACTGGACATTTCCTAAACTAAACAACCATAGCCATGATAGTTCAAAAAACAACAGCAAAAAGAAGAAAAATGCGGTCTGGCCGAATAGACAAAACTGCAGCAGAATTTCTGCTGTGATCTTCGCAGCTCATTTCATGCGGTTGGGTCCACATAAAAACTCTAACAACCAGTTATCTCATCAGTGTATTGGAGGTTTAGTGCACTAGTGAAATAAACTTGAGAGGAATCGAGCACAAAACGCGCGCGTACACGCGCGAAGGAGAGTTGACTTTTGCACCAATTCTAGCCACACAAATGAAGCTTCCTTAGGAAGCCAAATTTAGACCAAAACACTCTCTCTCCTCCTCACAAAGCAGCCGGCCATCCTTGTGCAAAAACAACTCAAGTTCTTCAAAATTTTCCTTCACAAAATCTTCATCAATCTTCATCCAATTCCTTCCAAATTTCACACACACTTAGCTTAATACTTGGAGATCACATTAAGCTACAAAGGAGAGCTGCAATCCATGGTTTTCTTGGACAAGGAGGGAGCCGAAATTCTGCCTTTGTTCATCACACGAGTAGGTGATGATCCAACCTTCAAAACTTGGTTTATGGAAGTAGAATTTCACGTATAAACTCTTGTATGCATGTGGGTAGTCTTGTTTATAGTGAATTTTTGTTGTGTGGGCTCTATGAACTCCCACTTTTGATGGAAGGACTGATTTGATGATTGATGATGAAATTAATGGTGGTTTAGTGCTTAAATTAGTGGATTAATGTTGTATTGTTGGTAGAATATCAAAAGAGGTGCTTGGAGCAAAAGTGACCGTTTTACCCCTGCCTTGTCCGACCACTTTTGTGCAACATTTTGAGGTTCTAATGGATTTTTTATGTTGTTTACATGTTATATGGGTTGTGTAAAAAGTTTCATTGAAAAATAACTTGATTTGGTCACTCAAATGTTGGAATTTCGGAAGCTTAGAAATCTGGAATTGGTTCCCGTCACTGCCCAGGCAGTCATCTTGTTTTGGCTATAACTCATCACTCTGATGTCGAAATCGAGTGCCGTTTGTGGCACTGGAAACTAGACATTCCCAGATTTCCGTTGGTATAAAATTTATGTCCTGGTTCTACTTGAGGAAGCCAAACCATTCGTTTGAAATTCGCTGTTCTGTTTCGTTGCTTCCTGGAAGGCAGCACATGAGCTGTAACTTGATGCCGACGAACGAGCTAGTTATGGACAGATTTTGAAAACAGTTCCTTCTGAGAAAATATAACGTTATGAGTCTATTTTCCAATGCCACCAACCATGCTCAATTCTAAGTTGAATTGAGTGAATTATGATCAAATTACAGACCTGGATTTTTGCTTGAAAATCCTCTGTTGGCTAGTTAAATGGCCTAGCTTGATTTGGGACTTGTTGTTTTGGAAACTTTGATGTCAAACATCTACCAAACTTTATATTGGATGTTCCTTGGACTTTTTTTCACAAATAAACCAGATTTGGGTTGGTTGCATTGGACAAAATGTTTAAAAAGGAAAGAAGAGCTAGAAGACAGTTTTGCCTTGGGAAATTTCTTGAAATTTGATGGTTTAGTTAACTACCTTCCCGTGTGAATTTTCAAATGAAATTTGATAGAAGAGTAGTCCTCATAGGGAGGTTTAATTGTACAAAATTTGGTAATATTCTAAGACCGTTTTGATATGCAAATGATGTCACAAAATTCGCTCATCAAATCTGGAAAACTTTTCCTTTTCTCTTAGCCAAATGGTCAAATCCGATTTGGGGAGTTATATTTCGAAAATTTGGATGTCAATGGTCTTTAAATTGCTCAGTGGATGTTTATGAACTCTTGGTTTCAATAATGGAGAGATTTGGAACTGATTTCATGGTACAAAAAGTTTGTAAACAAAAGAAAAGTGAGAAGGTAGTTTAGCCTTGAAACTCTTCATAAACTTTGGTTGTTTTAATGACTGCCTTACCGTGAGAGTTTTTGTATGAAACTTGGTAGAAATGTTGTCCACACATGGAAGATTTAGTGTATCAAGTTTGGTGCATTTCCAATGCCAACTCGATGACCAAATGATACTTCGAATCTAGTCTTCAAATCTGGAAAATAGCCCAACAGTCTTAACTTTTTCAGCAACTTGGAGCTACTATATCTTGGTACTCAAAACTCCGATTCTTGTTCCGCTTGTTGTGTTTTAAACTTTGTTTGTAAATCTAATTGAGTTCTAAATTTCATGGGCTAGTTCATATTCTGTGAATTTTTCCGAATTTCCAAAGTTGGCCAAAAACCAACCCCGAAGCTGTTTTACGAGTACAAAACAGCAACTTTGAGCTGATTTTGGAATACCTTCCGGATGGAATCATGCAAAAATATCTTCTAAAAACTTTTATTACTTTGGAAGAGGTTTCCAACAGTACCAAGTTTTCTAATTTTGGACCTATATAGTGCAAGATACGATTTTTTTAAGATTGACACACAAAACTGAAATTTGCCAATTTCTTAGAAAATGAAATTTTGGAAACTTGACTTCTTTCTTGATATCAATTGAGCGTTTTGAACTCGATTTCATGAGAAATGCTAGTCTCTCTCTCTTCAGACTTTAAAGCTTCACTCTTGAACTTCGAGTTGAGAGAACTGAAGCTCTCTTTTAAGATTTTGACTTAGTCTAAATGAGTGCGCATCCTTTCTTGGTAAATGCATGATTTTGAGTGAAGTAATTATTATTTGCTCAGGTGCTCAAGGGGACCTTCAAGAGGATCTTACGGGAGACGCTTAAAACAATCGCTTGTACTTGTTTCTTGAACCACTTGGTGAGTGTTTCATATAGGAGTACGTGAATTGAATAAATCTATAACATGCTTATTCCATGGTCATTAAGTATTAAGTGCTACTTGTTAAGTATTTACCACACTCATGCATATTTAAGTAAGATATACTTGAATTACTCGACATGAAGTACTTGAAGTGCTTATACTTGAATGACTCGCCATGAAATATTTGAATGGTATATTTATGTGATGTGTTTAAATGATTAATGATGCTATGGCTACATAAGTCGGTTGGAGGGGATCTCCTCGACTCTTAAATGGTAAAGTGAGAGTAACCTGTCTATGCGAGTAACTCACTGACTATGTTCAACTTTTGTTGTCAAATTGGTCACATGAAAAGTAATTGTTATGTGAGAAATAATATGAGAAATGGTATGAAATGCATGTGGATAGTTAGGCATAATGCTAACTCTCAAGGACCCAAAATGTAAAGGGTACCAAATATTATCTTGTGAACTTTTGTGTAGGTGAACTTGGTGAATATTATCAAGGAATCAAAATAGTTCATAGATAGTGGATGCTCAAGACATATGACTGGTGATCGATCATAATTCATCAAGCTCAAACCAAAAGCAAGCGGAAAGGTAACCTTTGGAGATGATAACAAAGCTAAAACTGTTGGAATTGGCGATGTTGGTAAGAATGGTCAAACATTTGTTCACAATATTCTTTTAGTTGACAATTTGAGCTATAACTTGTTAAGTGTTAGTCAATTGTGTGATAGAAATCTGCTTGAATTATTCAAAAAGCATGAATGCCTTATTCTTGACTCAAAGTTAAACACTATTTTCAAAGGAAAAAGAGTTAATGACATCTATGTAGTTATTCTGGAAAATGTGGATTCGTCTAGTCTTAAATGTCTTAAAGTTGCCAATGAAGACCCTTGGCTGTGGCATAGAAGGTTTTGTCATTTCAACATGGATTTGTTAAAAGACATTTCCAAAAAGGAACTTGTTAGAGGTTTGCCAAAAATTAAATTTGAAAAAGACAGAATTTGTGATGCTTGTCAATTTGAAAAACAAGTCAAAGTTTCTTTTAAACCCAGGAAATGTGTTTCTACCACAAAACCTCTGGAACTTTTACATCTTGATTTATTTGGTCCTACACAAACGACTAGTTTAGGTGGCAAAAGATATTGTTTTGTTGTTGTTGATGATTATTCTAGATACACTTGGGTGATATTTCTTGCACACAAAGATGATGCTTTCAAAAACTTTATTTCATTATTTGTAAAGGTTCAAAATCTGATTGGTTTGAAAATCATCAAAATCAGAAGTGATAATGGCACAGAATTTCATTTTTGTGGCTTTCCAAAATTTTGTGATAACAATGAAATTACACATGAATTTTCAATTGCAAGAGTTCCCCAACAGAATGGGGTTGTTGAAAGAAAGAATAGAACACTTCAAGAGGCTGCTAGAACCATGTTAAGTGAGTGCAATTTACCAAAATATTTTTGGGTTGAAACCATAAATACCGCTTGCTATACTATGAATAGAGTTCTTTTAAGATTAATCTTGAACAAAACCACTTATGAGTTGATGTTTGATAAAAAGCCTATTGTTGGATACTTCAAAGTCTTTGGCTGTAAATGCTTCATTTTAAACATCAAGGAACATCTTGGTAAGTTTGATAAAAAATCTAATGAAGGAATTTTCTTGGGGTATTGCGAGAATAAGAGAGGTTTTAGAGTTTATAATCGAAGGGCTCTGGTTATAGAGAAAACTATACATATTACTTTTGATGAATCTAATGGTGATATTTCCAAAAGTTGTGGTGAGGATGATGATGCAGGTGTTCAAGAAGGACTAAAGAAGCTCACAATCAATGACCAAGACACTGCTTTACCAGAAAATGACTCAAAAGAAGATGATACTCAAGATAGTCCAGCACTGGAAGACAATGACAGAGATGTTAGTACACCTAACGATCTTCCAAGAGTCTGGAAATTTGTTCAAAACCATCCTAAGGAGCTCATCATTGGTGATCCATCAGAGAAGGTCAAAACTCGTTCCTCCTCTAAACAATTGATGGATAATTTTGCATTAATCTCACATTTTGAACCCAAAAATATTGTTGATGCCTTGAAAGATGAGAACTGAATTTTAGCTATGGAAGAGGAGCTAAATCAATTTGAAAGGAACAAGCTTTGGACCTTAGTTGAAAGACCTCAAGATCATCCTATCATTGGCACAAAATGAGTTTTTAGAAACAAAATGAATGACAAAGTGAGGTAATAAGGAATAAGGCCAGACTTGTTGCTAAGGGATATGCTCAAGAAGAAGGAATAAATTTTGATGAAACATTTGCACCCGTGGCTAGACTTGAATTTATTAGAATGTTTTTTGCCTTTGCATGTTTCAAGAATTTTAAAATATTTCAAATGGATATTAAAAGTGCTTTCTTAAATGGCTTTATTGAGCAAGAAGTATATGTTGATCAACCTCCTGGTTTTGAAAATGAGATTTATCCAAATCATGTGTTTAAACTCTCAAAAGCTTTGTATGGATTAAAACAATTCCAAGGGTATGGTATGAACGTTTAAGTGATTTTTTGATTGAAAATGGTTTTAAAAGAGGTATTGTAGATACTACTCTTTTCACTAAACAAAGTTCACGTGATCTTTTAATTGTGCAAATATATATGGATGATATTATATTTGGTGCTACTAATGAGAGTTTGTGCAAGGATTTTTTCACAATTATGCAAAGAGAGTTTGAAATGAGTATGATGGGAGAGTTAAATTTCTTCCTTGGACTCCAAGTGGTTCAAACCCGAGAAAGAACCTTTATTAATTAAGCCAAATACACCAAGGAGTTGCTCAAAGTAAGTTGGAACACCTATGTACACATCTACCAAGTTTGATAAGGATTAAGAAGGTACAAAAGTTGATGAAAAGAAGTATAGAGGTATGATTGGTAGCTTGCTTTACTTAACTGCCAGTAGACCTGATATCATGTTTGCTGTGTGCTTGTGTGCTCGTTTTCAGTCCTGTCAAAAGGAATTTCACTTGAATGCGGTAAAAAGAATTCTTAGATATTTCAAAGGAACTTTGAATTTTGGCCTATGGTATCCTAAGTGTCATGAATTTTCTTTATGTGGATTCTCGGATACTGATTTTGGTGGTTGTAGGATAGATAGAAAAAGTACAACGGGTATATGTTGCTTTCTTGGAAACTGCTTAGTATCTTAGTTTAGTAAGAAGCAAAATGCTAATTCCTTGTCTACAACCGAAGCGGAATATGTTGCCGTCGGTGCTTGTTGTGCTCAATTATTGTGGATGAAAAATACATTGAATGATTTTGGATTAATGTATGATTGTGTGCCTATGTATTGTGATAACACTAGTGCCATAAATTTGACAAAAAATTCCATTCAACATTCTAGGACGAAACACGTAGACATAAAGCATCATTTCATTCGCGATCTTGTGCATAAGGGTGAAATTTGTGTTCAATATGTCTGCTCAAAAGATCAAATTGCTGATATTCTTACAAAAACCCTACCACTGGATCAATTTGTGTCTTTGAGAACAAAATTGGGCATTTAAAAAAAAATATTCAAAAAACTCTCTGATCACTCCTTATCGGATGTCTGATGTGTTAGAACGGACGTTCGACAATGTTCTTGATCATTTTTCCAAAAAGTTCTGGTTCGGACGGATGTGTCGGACGCTCTACTTCGTTCGGCCGTCCAACACTCAAAAATTGCGTCTTATAACGAAGTCCTCTGCGTCATTTAGTTCATTCTTACCCTTTGTTTCGGATGCAACTCTTCATATTCTCTCACTTTCAAAATTCAAATTCATCTCTCTTTGGATCAAGTTCCAAGAAATTACTCTGACCGACACCATTACATTCCTATTGCGCGTTTATTGCTCATCATAACTTCTCCCAACTACCAACTAAACTATAAATCCCAATTCTCACCCGAAATCCTAGCCCCTCAAATTCACTCTCTGTGGACGGTTCAAGCATCCATTGTAGTTCATGCTGCACTTTCCATCTTTTGATACTCATTTGCATTACACTCCACAACAAAAAAACACACTGCATTGCAATCATGGTGAGAATTAGAGGAGGGTTTGTGAGTGCCGGATGCACCTTCAGGCTTAGAGATGAAGAGGATGAAGACGTTCAGGTTGTCGAACCTTCCACCAAATCACCCAAAAAGGGATCTGGAACTCGTGGTGAAAAAATGATGCAGACTGCTCGAACTAGAGAGCCATCTGATGAACCATCTATTGAACAGATGGAGGAGCATCAAACTGAAGAGCATCCAGTCGGTGGCAGTGAAGAAGAACTGGAGCAGCCCACCAATACAGATGCATCCGTCACGAAATCACCCAGGAAGGGAAAAAGGACCGCCAAATGGAAGAGGATGGCTCAACCTAAGGAAAGACAAACTGCTGATCCTTCTGGAGATCAGCAGGTTGTAGAGAAAAATGCTGGGGAACAGCAAACTGCTGAACCATCTACCAGGAAGTCACCAAGGACAAGGTCTGGTGTCTAGAATATTGTGCCAACTGCTCAACGTAGTGGAAAGAAAAAGTGTCCTGCCAATGAGCAACCTGAGGTTCAAACTGCAGAGGAACCTACCCCCTGCCCAAGTTCATTGATGATGATGCCAGGGAGAGGTTCGAATGGATCTCGCAGAAAGGTTTCATCACTCAAAGGACCATCATCCCTTACAAATTCCGTAAGCTTGACCTTGAATCTGTTCTCAACCTTTTTGAATTCCAAAAATAGACCCATCTTCTGACCATTCCAAACACATACTATCTTGACATGCTTCATCAATTCTTTGCCAACCTTAGGAAGGGTAGATCACACACTGATCTTGTTTCACGCGTCAATTCTGTTAACATAGAGTTGAACCCTGATATTGTTAATACTGTTCTGAAAACCAAAATTGAAAATGGTTTTAAAGGAAAAATTGCAAACTTCTTTTCATATGAAGAATTTTCTTCTGCATATCATCATTTTCATGTTGCTAAATTGATGACCTATTTTAATACTCCTGCTGAGGCGAGATTGGAGGATCTCAGTCCTCAAAACTTGATCATCTTTACCATAATTTCGAATATGTTGGTCCCTACTGATGGTAATAGGACTGATGCCAATAAAATGGAGCTTTACTTGTTCTATTGCTTTCTTGAAAAATTCAGAATTGATTTTGGTTTTATTATGTGCAAATTCTTGCTCAAAATCAGCACTGATAGCCGTAGGAAACTTTCCTATGAAAAATATTCCTTTTACTCCTATCTTTGCTTATCTTGAAATTCCCTTTACTGGAAAATCACCAAAAGAAAGTGCATCAATTGTCTTCTCCAAGACTTATTTTGAAAGAAAAAATCTAAAATTTTTTTAGGGTCACTGGTGCTACAAGGAAACTGTTTCGGAGTCTAGGAGAAAGAATTTTCATGAAACTCCTGTTATTCCTAGGACTCCTCGAGATCAGTCCATGTTTGTCTCACCCTTTACTATCCATCCTAGAAAGTCAGCCTCTAAATCCTCTTCATCCAACTCTGAGGTCATCTCTTTGCTTGAACACCTCAGACAACACATCCTACTCCTTGAAAATGGTCTGATGATGACCATGTCATCCGAACAGCAAGCCACCTTCATTGACAAAAGGAATCTGCTTGTGCCTCCCATTCCTCAAGAAAATGAAAATGCACACTGAAAGGAGCTGAGAACTAAGCCAACTACTGAAACTACTTCAGAATACCGTGCCTCTAGTTCTCAGCCACAGGACAAGGGAAAGGCTCCAACAACTGAAGAAAAAACTGATGATGATGATGATGATGAGGACACTGAAGAGGAAGAAGATCCTACTCAGTTTCGCCTGGCAAGAAGAAGGCCTGGATCCTCCAAGATCACCATTTAGGCACTTCTATGCAAATGCACCTCATGATTAGGATGGTAGTTCATAATAGGCTTTTGGCATGTTCTGCATTTTAAACATTTTGTGTGTTCTGTATTAAGGATTATATTTCCCTTCCTCTGCTGGTCTGTAAAACTATTTGTTTATCTTTTGTGGTTTGAATTAATGTTATTTTTATGGATTATCCCTTTGTTCTAGATGAATGTGCCTAACTCTGTTTGGCCTCTAATTTCTGATATTGACTGCTGTTGACAATTGCTGGTTGCTGCCAATATTGCTGATGCTGTGTTTTGGTTTCTAGTTTTTGCTGATAATGGTTGATAATTGTTGATTGTATTGCTGATTGATTACTGGCCCCTGGTTGATCTAATGATGACAAAAAGGGGGAGAAATGGATACTGGTTTCTAATGAGGTCAAGTGTAATAAAGGAAAGTCACTCTAAGGGGGGAGTATTCACACGTAAGAGGATATCATTCTGAGGGGCAGTATTCACTCCTCGATGCATTAAGTAAGAGAGAGCTATGCCTAAATTATTTTCCTCCATCCATTGTTTTGTCATCATCAAAAAGGGGGAGATTGCTTATCTCAGTCCGTAACTTTTGATGATTACAAAACAAATGGATGTTACTAATGCTCTCTAAATAGACCTTTTCAGAAATGGAGCAAAACAGGGTTAAAAATTAAGCACAAAGGATACTGAAACTACTGTCGGACGCACAAGAAAACTGGATCGGACATCCGACAACCTTTGCGCAACTTCGGACGCATGAAGAACTTTACCCTCGGACGTCCGAAAATATTGAGTCATTCCTTCTAAGCTTACTGACGTCGATCGAACGCACATTATCAGAGCACCGGACGTCCGACAAACATTGCAACACTTCAGATGCAAAACTTTGGAAGCACCGGACGTCCGAAAAGAATTGAAGAAGAATTCTAAATTTTACCCCTACCCTCGGACGCATACATTGAAGGTACCGGACGTCCGAAATAATTCAAGAAAAATTTCTTGAGCTCACTGCCTACGTTCGAATGCAAGAAAGTGGTCTACCGGACGTCCGACACTACCAACGGCTAGTTGACTTTTCAGCTGCCTTCTGTCCGTTGGAAGCATTAATTGAGGAATCTTTTGGTCCCATATAAATAGGACGAAGTCAACCACTTCCAGGCAATTTTGCACATTGAGACTACATCAGATCTAGAGTGATTTAAGTGTGAGAATACTCTTCAAAGAAGATTTATACTCTTAGTTGTGTAATTTTCGATTAGTTCTTCAACTGTGTTTCAATTACTTCAACAGTGTAACTCTGTGAGGGTTATCCGAGTGATAGTAAAACTTCCTTACTTGATCAAGTATGGTTTGAGGCAAGGAGGAAGTGATCCTTCCTTTGTACACAAAAGATTGGTTGTAAGTTGATCAACTTGAAGAAGCTTGCTCTCTAAAGTGATATCCAAACTCAAGAGGAGTTTGGTACTTAGTTTGATACTCTATCTCGTTTACTTACTGTCTTGATATATAAATTGCTCATCTCTTCTACTCACAAGCACTTGTGCTTTCTCATCAATTGCTCCATTGTGTGGTCTTTTAGAAAAAGAGGGCAAGTACTCAAAAAGTGACTCATAACTTGGTCAGTTTTTAAACTACCTAATTCACCCCCTTTCTTAGGTTGTCTTCGATCCTTACAGTGACCAACAATTTTATTCCAATCTTTGATGTCACCTTTTAACCACTTCAATTTAGTAACTAGAACTTGCAAAGGAGAACCTTCGCACAGTTGCTGCCAAGACTGCTGAACAATCATAAAAAAATCATCCCTTGTGGTCCATAAAGTCAAAAATCTGAATGAGCACGGCTTATTATCCAATCTTGTAGAAGCTGTAATGAGAAGTGGAGCATGGTCAGATGGCTCCCGAGCTAGATACCGAACTGAAAACTTCAACCCAAAATCATGACATTCTTCACTCACCAAAACTCTGTTCAGATGTTTCCAAATCCTTGCATTACCTTGGCGATTATTGCCCACGTGAGCTTTGAACCCGAGAAACCCACATCAAACAAATAAGCGTTACTCATAAATTGTAAGAAATCAATAGCTTTAGAAAATCGAAATGGTCTACCCCTCTCTTTTCATGGGCAGCAGCAACGACATTAAAATCCCCTTCAATGAGCCAAGCTCCAGAAGAGGGTGTATCCCTTATCGAATCACTCCAAAGAATCTACCTAAACTCAACTAAGCATGGAGGATGAACAAAGGATACAGTAAACTGAGACAAAAGTTGAGGATGCTGGAATTTGACAGACAAGTGCCATTTTCCCTCCCCTACCCACATTTTAGTAAAAGAACTATTGTAGAATAACCAAATAGAACCAAAATAGTTGCATAAAACGTTATTAAAATTTAAATGAATTCGGAAACATTCAACTTTTTACAGAGAGACCCGAGGCTCACAAATTCCAAGTATTTGAATATTATGCATCCGTATTAACTTCTTCAATCTTCAAAAATTCGGGGCTTTAGAAATAGCCCTAATATTCCAAAAGTGGCTATTGATCATTGGATAATACCTGGAAGGGATTCTGTGAATTAGTTGTTGTAGACCAGAGTTGGCAATCTGATGGAAACCATGATCTAAGTCCCTTCACTTTTGTAGACTTCACATCTTGAAAACCATCAAGGTTTCCAGCCAATGTACTCTCCTATTTAGTAATGACATACATCACCTTGTTAGGCCCCCTAGGAGACAAAATTCCCACCTGTTTAGGAAGAGAATCTACATAAATCTCCTCGTCAACACTAGCTTCTGATACAAGATCCTCCTGCTAATTGGGATGAACAGAAAAAGCCGATGCCTCTACTACCTTTAATGGTTCCAACCACATATTTGAAAAACAATCATTTTGCACAATTGCATTCTCCTTCTCAGCTTGAACCTCTACATTCGCCTCAGAAGGAGCGTGATTTAACTGTTGACTTTTTTTCTATTTTCCCATCACCAAGGTAGCGGCATCTTGTTCACAACGAACAGGCTCATCCCCAAGTTGAGGTTGAGAATTTGTCGTCGGGATAACAATAGAAGTAGGATTTGAATGATGTTATTTGTCCTCAGAAATAAGACTCGATTGGCTTGCCTGAAAAACTTCCTTAGAAGTCAATTACACCCCTTAGTCAAGCCCATGCTTTGCTATTATAAATAGGCACCTATTTTGGGTCCTTCCGGTTCTTCCTACTCTGATCATATAAAACAATATCCCTTCCAAGTCTTTGCTTCACCTGATTCTCGTCATTCTCCCAATGACATTCATTGGAAGAATGTCCTAGATGCCAACAAGCTGAACAATACTTGGGAGGATTTTCTGCTACAATAGTTTGCCAAAAATCTGTATTTTTTCCGTCTAAACCAATCCAAACTCTATTGGGTATTGGAAGTAGCAAATCCATCTCCACACAGATGCGTGCAACACTTGGCCTCATCTTTAAAATTGTCACTGCATCCACAAAAAGAGGCCTCCCAGTGGAGTTAACAATTGAGAAAAGACTATGTTTATCAAAGAAGTGAATAGGCAATGACGGTAAAGCCAGCCAAACGATTGCCAAAGAGGATTCACGTCGAACATGAAAGTTAAGTGTCCATCGAAAAACCCTCATGGGGAACTTATCTATTTGCCACAAGCTTTTTGTCCAGGTCTTAAAAAGTCCCCTTCACTAGTGAAGCAAATTAGGACATGCCTTGCATCCAAATATCTTACTATAACCGTATTCTTCAAATCCAAAGATGTAAAAAATCTCCTAATCTCTTCCAACTTAGGCCTGCCATAAGAGAACTTTCCCACAATAGCAACTCAAAAAGGAGCAGCAAGCTTATCAATATCAATCTTAGAAAAGAAAACTGCTGGTTCTCTTGTGTGAGTAGCTGGCTTCTTGATTTTAAAAGGTGACGGGACTGCTTGATTGAATAAAGAAAAGAATAACTTCCTAGTCGGAGAAGGCTGATGCCTCCATAGCCAATGAAATATTCAAAAGTAAACCCTAGAGTGCCAAAGAGAGAAGAGAGGAGACTAACAACGGGGCTACTTGATTTTTGCAAAATTGTACAGTATCTGATAAGCATTCATCAAAAGTATTAATTTGTACAAATTCTTTCTCATCTATCTTCTATTCTATATCTTCATCAATTTCTATCTTTTCTTATTGAACTTTTTAAAACATTCAATAGCACAATGACTTTTTTCTTTGCAGTAATAATATTGACATTTTGTTATCTTTCTATTCATTTCCTTTCTTTGGAAACTTGGTTTTTTAGGTTTTTTTATCTCCTTTTCTTTTGTAGTATCTAGATTTCTTTCTTGAAATATTTTTTCTTAAAATACTTTTCTTTTTATATATTTTCTTTATTTTATTATAATAGTAAGTTCTATCACATCTTATCATTATCGGTAGAGAGGTGTCATAACAACATAATATATTTTTTTCTCTTTAAGCCTCGACTCTTTTTATTAAGTATTGCATCATCACACCATTCACTTAATTTATCTAGCAAAAAAGGTTATTCTCTTTCCTAACGTATCGCTTTGTGAGAATGTATATTTTCTATCTAATTTTTACCCTAAGGATTAGGAAATTTTGACAAAAATATTTGTAAATAAGTGAATGTATTATCAATTTGATTATAAATGTGATAATAATATTTCTGAAAGATACAAATATATATTTTCAATTCACAAATATCACATAATTGTAATTGAATCAAAGTATTAGCATATTTATTGATAGTAACTTTATTTTTGAAGCAGTTTCCCACTTTGATGAATTCTAGTCTAAATGCCTCGGTTGCTCTTGTAACTAAATTAGCTAGATTATCGTCTACATTGAAAATTGTATCTTTTGAATACTGATTTATGTTTTTCCAAAATCATAAGGAACTACTAACCAAAGTCCTTTCGATAAATTGTTTAGCAGTTTCATAATCCATTTTATTAAGAATAATTGCTACTTGAAGTGCAGTTTTCCATTTATCTGTAGGTTCTTCTAAATTTTGAACACAGTCTATATCCAAGTAAATTCCAAAAGAATTAATTGTGTGATACCCCAACTTTTAGGATACTATTGTTGTTTAGTTTCAAAAGAAAAAAAAATATTACGCTTCCTTTAGTTTATTTTTATTTTAAGATATTGTTTTGTTTTAAAGACTAGAAACCCTAAAGTCTAATCAAAACCCTAGTTTTTACTTGTGACCAACCCTTTTCTCAAATTTCTCATATTTTAACCGAAATTCTAAATTCAATTTATGAAATTGTAAAGCCCCTCACGTTTTCTAAAAAATGCCATTTTTATTGGAAATTATGATTTTATAATAGCCCTACCACCCAATCACCCCACAATAAGTGCAAATGAATATGAAAGTAAAAGTTTTCACTTTTCGTTTTCAAGTTGGAGCAAGTTAGGGTTTTCACGTTTTTTCGTAGGGTGATTCTTCGGTATGGAGTAAGGATCAAATTTGGTACTTAAGAGTGACTTTTAGGTGAGAAATAATATGTGATTAGAAACAATGATAAAAAGTTAGTGAATAGGAAGTAAAAACCCTAGTACGTGTGATTTAAGGAAAAACGGTGCGAACCGACGTGTACCGTGCACTACCGATTGAACACCCCACTTGACTACCATTTCCTTACCAGCACATAACCTTGATATTGGTGGAAAATATCCCCCCCTCATAGCTATCCTCTTGGCCGAAATATTGGACTCAAAATGCAAGGAAAGAAAAAAAAATTTGGATGGTTTTGGTAGTGCCAAGTGTTGGCAATTTGTGGCTTTGACTAAATTTAATTTTCTTACCTTCTTATCTTGCAAATTAGCTCATTCTTCCTCATTTTTTTTTTCTGGTTTGGCCGAGACAAGAGAGAGAGAAAGAGAGAGCAAGAGAAACAACCTTCTTTCATCTTGATTTGCACCATTTGAGTGAAGGAAACAAGATTCTAAACCGATTAACTTGTGAGTTGTGAACTTGGGAAGCTAAGGGAACCAAAAATTTCAAGAGGAGGTGAAGTATTACTCTTGCAAGCCCTTTTGTTGAGGTATAAGGTCTGACCCATGGCTTTGGTTCTTTTATTTTTGTTTAAGTTGTTATATAACTCATGTTTTGGTTAGATTAGTAGCTATACAAGTTGTTGTGATGATTTTGGGGTGATGTATGTAAGCTAGGGTGTGACTGATTTCCTTCTTATACTTGTTGTAGGAGTGGTATATGACGTATATAGGCTTGTATAAGAGGTTGTGGTAGTGATTGAATCAAGAAAATGAAGAGATTGCCCTTGAAATCCCAAAATTCCAGATTTCTGGAATTGTATGCTTCAGTTCTGTCCGGTTTCATTTCCCTATGTTAGAGGACGAATTAGGCTTGACACAAAACATAAAAGTTGTAGATAATGATATGTTATAGATTTCTACAAAATTTCAGCCCAATCGGAGCAACGTAACCTGTGAAAATACCAAAATAACCTCACTGCCCTAGGATGCATCCAGTGATCCGTTTTAGACAGTTCATCCAGTTGACCATGTCTTTTCACTATGATCCGTGCTAATTTATCCATTTACCAAAACATGAAAGTTTTAGTACTCTGTCTTAAATTTTCATTGCCTCCAAGAACGCCTTAAATGGACTTTGGTAGCCTGAGATATGGCCATTTAAATGTAATATGGTTAACTAGCCGGTTAGTTGGAAGTTGGTTCTGTGAATTGGGAATTTGACTGGGTTACACTGGAAATTTGACTAAGTGATCTTCATGAAAGTTGTAGGCCCTCGTCTGAGCTTCCAAACGGTATAAGTTGTACCCCAATCTGATAAGCGTAGCTTCGGTTGTGTCTGTTACGTAAAACACTATCAAATCTGTCTCTTGTTAAACTTCATTTCCGCACTTGTTGTTAGCTTGATTTTGTTCTTATATTGTCTTGAGCCTATTGAATGGCTATTGAAAGTAGATTGTTGTGTGTGTACCTTTGGGTTTGAATGAGGAAAATAATGAAGCCATAAATGGCTGGAAAATAGGTAGATACAAAGGGCGTGCTGCCAAAATTTACGCTCGAGGACTAGAGAAATATACTTGCGACTTGAGTAAGGGTTAAAAGTGATTACTACTTGAACCATCTAGGATGTTTGCATCTTCTTTTACCGAGGTATATAAGTAAGGATTTGGCCGAACTTGTACCCTTGAGAAATACGACCATGACTACTAGAAATACGTTTTCCTTGTACTTTCGACTCAAATGGCATTTCCAAGTATAAATGTTACAAAGTTAAATAGTTTGAAAAGCGAGCGAGTGTTTCACGAATATTCTCCAAGTGAATTTCCATGTCTTGATTCTTATTGAACGAAACGTCTACGTTTCGAACCTTAGTTGATTTTTAAAGTTCTGAAACAAAGTTTTATCGCAGATTTGGACTCCGAACCCGGAGTATAACCCAGACGTGATTACTAGGGGCACTTCATTTTGGTGAGTGCTTCCAAATACCTGATTGAACTGGACACTTGTTTCCAATACTTGATCAATATGATTAAATGATATATGATTGGCTTGATCGGGCAAGAGTGTACTTTATCACACTTGCCCTTATTTGATATACTTGTTTATTGTTGAAATTGAATTGATATACTTTTTTATGTTGTGCGCACTTCCTGGAATTCCAGAAACCCTGTGGCAAGTTACTCGAGTCGAGCCGACAAGGGCTTGGTCGATTGGGTAACGAACCCTGGGTCTCTTGATTGTCGAGTGGAGTGATATCTCCTCGACTAATCGGTATACTCGAGTATTACCACCCGTGTTTATTGAGGATTTTGGGCCCAGTAGGGGGTTTGAATGGTGAACGGAGAGTAGTGTAAGTGGTGCTCTACTGGATTGGTTCCTTTACTTGAAAGTTGACGGAGTGTCAACTATTACGTGATCAAGCTCCTGATGATGAAATGGGAAGTTGGCTCCTGAGAGCCATCCGTATCCTTATGCTTTGGAATGATTATTGCTTATTGGATTATTGTTTATTCTGAAAAACTTTTACACTCGCTCATTTTGAGATTGCTACTTGACGTGTTATTACTCACTTTTATGAACTCTTCATGCTCGTTACTTTGCTATATCAAAAACTTATACTTATAAATAATGGTCAATTTGCTATTTGGAACCTCACTGGGCTTTTAGCTCATTTCACTCCATTTGTTTTCCTTACAGGGGTACGAGCGAGGAGTGAGATATGTAAAGACTAGCGTAGACTAGTTGTTTTTGACTTTTGACTTGTACTCGCGCCATCACTTGATTAGGATGATTGTACTTGGATTGTATACACTTTGAACCCGTTTGGGTATATAGAGGCTTTGTATTTTGAATATGCATCGATGTAAATTGTAAGTGTGAATTGCGATGTTATTTACTGTCGACGGTTGTATGCACGTGATACGAGTGAGTGAGTTCTGGCGAGAGTTGGGCAGGCGGTCCGCTAAACCCTAGGGTACGCCCAGGGGGAGGTGGGGCCGTCACAAATTGCTTCTGTTTTCATCTTCTCTAAGGATATGGCTAACAATCATGTGCATGCTTGCATATCCTCTAGGAGGTATAGTAAAGGCTTTTGGTTGATATCTAGATTTGTGACTAGTGCTGGGTAAATCATTTATACTAGTATTTTCTGGAAGTTCTTCTTTTATATCTAGCTTTATGTTAACTAAATATTCTAAATTTAAATTATTTATCTTTTTCTATTATACTATCAATATCCAATTCTTCTCCCTTATTAATTCTTTCCATAATTGTCTTGTACCTTAACAATTTGTTGAAACATTATTATTTCATTATGATTTTCGTATCTTTTTGAGGTGGATGAATTATTTTCACTATCTAGGCTTTGATACCAACTAGGAGTATAGGGCCTAAAAAGCACATAATCTTGCAAGTTCAAAGCGATTATCAAAGAATCTCGGATCTTATCTTTATTACAATTAAAGAAGGGTATACTATTATTTCAATGATTAAACTATTTACATACATTCATGTTCTTGTCCTATCTAGCAAATTTAAAACTTGGGACCAATACGCTACCGTACTTTACTTAGTCAAGGTTTGACCATATGATAACCGGGTATTCGTGTGAATTTTTACCATGCATTCCAGCACCAACCTTTTTCCTACCCATTAATTTGAACAAGACATAAGGTAACTTCCTGCACATTCTTTCAGCTACTGTGAGGACTTGAAAATTTGCTTATATTTTCTTATAAGTCTCTTTTATTTTGAATAAGTTAATTTATAATTTATTTAATACTAATTACTTCCCTTAATAGGTGTAATAAATAATAGAGTTGAGAGTTTTACTTTTACTTTTAAAGTTAGTGTAAGTTAGGGTTTTGGTGTATTGTGGTAGTGTGATCAATTGGTGAAGTGTGTGTACTAAATTTGGTGGATAAGAGCGGGTATTAAGTAGGAGGAAGTATGTGATTAAAAGTGTTAAGAGTACATTAGTGAATCATAAGTTAAAACAAAAGTACAAGAGAGATAAAGAAATAGGCTTGAACCGACTCGTGCCGTTTGTTACCGGTCGAAAACACCACTTGACCAATACTTTCTTACCCTAATCTTCTTATTTTCCTATCATTTATCCTTTCCTAATTTAACTCTAAAGCTAGCCGAAATTTTTGACCAAAATCAAGAGAAAAAGAAACAAAAAACAAGAGGAAAATTGGTGGCTTGCCAAGTGTTGGCCATCCATGCAACCTTTGACCAAGAAGCTTTCTTCCATTCTTATCATTCCTAGCACAAAATTTCCTTCATTTCTTTCTTGTCTTCGCCGTGAGTTTGGAGAGGAAAAGGGAGAAGAAAAACCACCAACTTCACCTTGATTCCTAGCTAGAACTAGTAGGAAATCAACCTCAAACCTTAAACCAATCCATAGAAGGGAGCAACAAGGAAGGAAGGGACTTTGTGTGGTGTGATTTTTGGGAAGAAAGCTGTAGGCTGCTAGTCTCCTTAGGAATTGCAGGTTTTCTTGGTAAGGAACCACTCTCCCTCTTTAATCTTGCATTTGGTTGGAAATATGACTTGATTGTAGTAGGTTGAGGGAAGATTCTTGTGGTTTTGTGTAGTAGGCTGCCATTGTCAGCTTTTGTTGATTATTTCCGGTTTTGATACATTATTTCCAGTTTTGTTATGGGATTTTAAACCTGCCATGAAGATTTTCCATCTTATACATGCGATTTTTGCATTACTTGAGAGATTTCAAGCTTTGTTGGTGATTTTCCAGCCTTGGTAGAAAATTTTCCAGCTTAGGTATATGTTGATTATAGCTAGTTTTGTGGCTAAAATAAGTACTCTATGTATCCTATACCTTGTGAACTTGATTTGGGACTGTTTTGTGGTGAGAATGAGACCTTGAAATGGCTGGAAATTAGGGAAAATAAGAGGAAGTGCTGCTGAAAATTTTTTCCGCAGGAGACTTTGAGCAGTCTTGGGAAATCTGTTATATCTTGGTGTAGAAAAATCCAAATTGAGTTCCGTTTGTTGCATTTGAAACTAGACTCATAGTTCTTTTGGCTGTGTAAAAATCAGGGGTTGATTCAATTCCTATAAATACCAACAAATTTACAAAGTTTCTTGAAAAACTATGACTGTTCTGTTTTACACATGAGACAACAGTGATTTTGAACTGAAAATTTGACTAACCTATGAGTTGAATTTCATGAAGATGTATTCCAAAGTCTATTAGTACTTTGAGTCTATTTTCGAATGGTGTAAGTTCTGTGATTTTTTGACTTACGAAACTCAAGTTATACTTTTTTAAAGAATGTCGCAAAAGCTGGAAAATTTTGTCAAATGAATTGAGTGGAACTTGGAAAATTTTGAGAAAAATTTTCTAGGTCTTAAACTTTAATTGGTGTGATTTTGGATGGTTTGGTGGCCTTAAACAAGTGTACTTCATAGCCCTAGAATGCACTTGGACATTCTTCGATTGGCTTTCAAGTTTGTCTTTGAGTTTTGTGTTTTGAGGGGCCGATTTTAGATAGGCGTATGGCTCATGATAAAGGCTAAAGTGAGCACCTTATTAACCTAAGTTTTGAATGATCAGACCATGACATGTTGTCTTGGTTACTTTTAGGGTTTAACGGTGGGAACGAGCATGACGCGGAGTCGAACGTTTAGCTTTGGTCTACTTTAAAAGGTGAGTGTTCCTTGCATGTGTATACTTTAATTGACTATGTGAAATGTTGTGCCAATCTTAGGCATTTTAATTCTTCCACTTATTAAAACTTCGTATGTATTTTGAAAATTTTAGTTCTCATTTGACTTGAAAATGGTTATTATGTAATTATGATTTTTTGTATTTTAGAAAGTACATCTAAAAACTTGACCAACACAGGGTTTGCATACAAAATTAAACTCAATCCACAATCAAGTTTTATATTTATAAATTCTTAAATATCTCACATACGATTTTTCGTAAGTATATGGGTCGAGATTGAATATAGAGTATTAAGGGGCGAACTTACAGGGAAGAATGGACAACTACTAAAGTTCCTCTATTATTTAGATGATTAACGAATTGGATGAAATAAAACTAAACTAAAATGTGCAAGAAAATAGCAAATGAAAGCTCCTTAAGTCATGGTATCCCTTACTATTCATGCAAGTGCAAATTTTCGGTTCATATAACACTACTTCCTCAGCTAGTTATGATATAATTTTCTTATGTATGTGAAACTTAGTCTCGTAGTGAATCAACTATACCTATAACTAATTTATACCTATTCTCATGGTTATGAAATTAGCTACAAGTTCATTACATCTATGAAATTTCATGGAACAAGCCACAAAAGTCGTAAAAGTGCATCTCTACTCTCGTGAGTGTACCCCCTAGACCTAGGAGTTTCTTGAACTAGTATTAAATTCCAATTCTCCTTACAAACTTAACTCCTTAAGATTGTCACAATTGATGATCAGTTAATCATGAGTATAAAAGCAAAAGTGCTTAATAACTTGAGCAAAATAATAGCATCAAATAACCAAGTAAACATCACTAACAATATATAGAAAACACATCCACAACTCTATGCATAAACTTTAAAAACACATAATAAGATCCAAACTTGTATTATAACTAAATATGAAATCCAATACAAGATAGAAAGTGGTAGGAGTGATATCATCATTGTTACATGAGCTCAAACTCTCGATCTTTGCTTCTTAATGTTCATCCAAGTTTAGCTATACAAAAGAGAGGATGAACCTAACTAATCTAAACTACTCTACACTACCTAAACTAAAGAACTAAGAAACAAGCTAAGAACTACATTTTGTTTGGTGTTTCTTCCACTCTCCAAACTCCACTAAAATGAATGATATAAGCACTATTTATAGAGAAATCTTCAAACCGTTAACTTATATCTTCCATGTGAACATAGCTCCAATTGGTCAACAATTTTGGCTCAAAGCTAAAGCTCATCATTATAGAAGAAATAAGGTCAAGAATTGTTACTAGAATATCTATTTTACAGCTACAAAGTTTCTACAAATTGTCCCTCACAAGGTGTAAAATGATGGAGTTAAAATCAAGTTGCACAAGTTTAAACTGCAAAGTTTGACTAGAATACCTCCCACAATCCCTCCAATTTTTGGCCGGATTCAACCCCTATTTCTCCAAAATATTTTGCCTCAAATCCCTCTAAACAATCCCTCCAAAAATTGGCCGGATTCTTTAGAGGGATTCGAGTTGACTTTCTTGTTCGACAAGTTTTTTTGTTTTCTTTTTCTGGTGACTCGAATCACCTTTGAAACTTGTCATCCTTGTGAATTTTAGGATTTCAATCAATATAATGCAAGCTTATTTCTTGTCCAAATTGAAGTTCATTTCCAACTCTTACAAAAGATTTAAAAATGTACAAGTAAAAGGGACAAATTCTAAAATTAAGCATTAGGTTGCACTTAGAACCAATCCTAGCAAAAATTGACCATTTGCTTCCTATAATATTTGCAAAAGTGACTAAAAATAATATAAAATGTAATCCAAATATAGCATAAAATAGTCACTTATATGAAAACTATGCGGAACATCCCTAGAGATATTGTCAATAGCTCAAGAATCAATCAATCATTCTAGCAACCATATTGATGGAATAATTATGCACCCTTGATATCAATTGTTAGGCCGAATTGCAACCTAAGAGAGGGGGTGAATTAGGTTATCCAAGAATCAATCAAGTAATTACAAATATTTACCCAATTTTAACTAACCAAATTTAGCCTAAATGATCACACACTGAAGCATACAAAATAGCAATAAAGAAGAAGTAATTTAACCATACAATAGAATAAAAGAAAGTGAGAAACACAAACCAAACAATCTTCCAAACTTGGAGTTGAATCAACCAAGTAGTTTCTTCAATTGATGGTGACACTAACTAACTTGTACAAGTGAAGGCTCACTCCTTCCTTACCCTAAAATCCTTTAGTTGAGCCAAGGAGTTTTACAACTCTCCTAGTTAACTCTCAACTAACTATAATTGAAAGCTTGCTCAACCAATTAAAAACTACTTACAAGTAAAACTCACCTTTTCGAGGTTTTACTTCTCCACAACGAGAAATCTCATAAACCCAAGAACTTTTTCACACCTATACAATATTCAAAGTATTTTTCTACTCAAAAATCACTCTTAAAAGCTTGTATCTTATGTAGGAAAAAGTCATTCTTCTTCTCATATTTGGGAATATTTATAAATGGTGAAACTTTGCCTCAAAAGTTTCTCCAATATTCAAAAGTTAACTGTTAGAAAGCTAGCTATTAGGAATATTGGACTTTCGATCTCCAATGCATGAGTCCGATAGTATGCTCTCAATTCTTATCAGACGACCGATGGATTTTTTGCATTTGACAGGTCTGGCATCTGACAGAGATCAGAATGTTGAGATGTTCTCTTAAAATTTATTGAACAGTCGATCGAAGACGTTTGCGTTCAATACGATTGTTCGATAGATCATTTTGACTATTGGATGTCCTATACTCTTGTAAAATGTCTGATAGCTTTCGTTTGAAGCTTTCTCATTGATTATCGGATGTCCAATACTTCGATGCAAGCATCCGAAACCTTCAGCAGTTCTTTGCTTAATTTACTGCAAATCTTTTCCTCATTATTTTAGACTTGATACCTGTTCTACACACTTTCTCATATTAAACCATTAGTCTAAATCATCAATTTATTTAGTTATCATCAAAATCAAGGATTGATTAATTTAAGTTTTCAATCTCCCCCTTTTCAATGATGACAAACAAAGTGATGATTTTTTTGATGAAATAAATTCAAATAAACTCCCCCTAAGTACAAGCCAGCCTTCAAAGAAATATCATTTGCAACCTAAGAGAGGGGGTGAATTAGGTTGTTCAAGAATCAAGCAAGTAATTACAAATATTCACCCAATTTTAACTAACCAGATTTAGCCTAAGTGATCATACATTCAAGAATACAAAATAACAATAAAGATGAAGTAATTTAACCATACAATAGAATAAAAGGAAAGTAAGAAATGCAAACCAAACAAACTCCCAAATTTCTTCCAAACTTGGAGTTGAATCAACCAAGTAGTTTTTTCAATTGATGGTGACACTAACCAAATTTGTACAAGTAAAGGCTCACTCCTTGCTCACTCTAAAATCCTTTAGTTGAGTCAAGGAGTTTTACAACTCTCCTAGTTAACCCTCAATTAACTACAATTAAAAGTTCACTCAACCAATTAAGAACTACTTACAAGTGAGGCTCACCTTCAAAAGGTTTTACGTCTCCTCAATAAGAAATCTCACAAATCCAAGAACTTTCCCCACACCTATATAATATTCAAAGTATTTTTCTACCCAAAAATCACTCTTAAAAGCTTGTATCTTGTGTAGGCAAAAGTCATTCTTCTTCTCATACTTGGGGGTATTTGTAGATGGTTAAACTTTGCCTCAAAAGTTTCTCCAATGATCAAAAAATTAGCTATTAGAAAACTAGCCGTTAGGAGTATCGGATATCCAATCCTCCAATGCATGAGTCCGATCGTATGCTCTTAGTTCTTATCGGACAGCCAATGGAACTTTTGCGTTCGACAGGTTTGGCATCTGACAGAGATCAGAATGTTGAGATGTTCACTTAAAATTTATCGGACAGCCGATCCAAAAGTTTTGTATCCGATATGACTATCTAATGGATCTTTTTGACTACCAGACGTCCTATACTCTTGTGAAGTGTCTGACAGCTTTCGTTCAAAACTTTCTTATTGATTATTAGACGTCCAATGCTTTGATGCGAGTGTCTGAAACCTTTAGTAGTTCTTTGCTTCATTTGTTTCAAATCTTTTCCTCATTCTTTTGGACTTGATACCTATTTTAGACACTTTCTCATATGAAACCATTAGTCTAAATTATCAATTTGTTTTGTTATCATCAAAACCAAGGATCGATTGATTAACGTAAGTCTTCATCAATGAATTATAGAGTTGGATCATAAGAGACATCTTAAATTTAATGTTTATGATTTATAAATCTAAATTGAAAATCTTGCTCTTTTGTCTAACATTACATAGTAAGTCTACGCATCTTAGAAGGAACAAAGAAGAAAAAAAAGTTCAATTTTTTTGGGTGGAAACTACGGTTGCATATGATTCGGGTGGCTTGTGAGCTCTTACGAGCAAGATTGATCAGAGCTCTCACGACTTGAGTTTGGTCAACACTGAACTCAAGTCGAACTTGAGCAGCTTGTGTTTAGAAGCGAGTCGAGCTCGAGTCCATTTTACGCAGGTTCAATAGCTCGTTGAGTAGCTCAATAATATGTGAATTACTAATATGCCCCTTAACTTATTAATGTGAAAAACTAAATATCCCCACTTCCCTTTTACCTCATTTCCCTAATTCTCAAATTTTCAATCCCTTAATCGATTCCTTGAGCAGACCCTAGCTCACCACTAGTCAATCACCACTACCACCATTTATTTATAAATACTCACTAAACTTTTGCTAGCAAGACTACCAATACACAAATTGTTTTGTGAGATTTTTGAGAAAAATCTTGAGAGAAAGAAATACCTAAAATCCGTCCAAGAAAATAAGGGCAAAATCACATCTCTTATTTCTCTTATTAGGGCAAGTTTTTCATAGTGAAAAATTAGGATTTTTCTCAACCAATTTGTGAGCGGTGTCTTGACAATAACTACCATTAATTTAGGTTAAACTAATTCGGATTTGGAGGTTTTGGCTAAAGGGTTCGTGTGGATCACGATTAGAGGCCAAACATTTAAGCAGCTAAGTTTATCTCTCGTCTCTCTCTGCATCAAACGTTCCTATTCTTCGTGTCTTTCTTCATTGATTAAGGTACTACATTTGAACACCTTTTTAGTTACGTGTGTTTTATCAAGGTTAAAGGTTTTCTAAGAAATAAAAATTTTAATTTTTTGCTACTTTTATCTCTATAATTCCTTACAGTGGTATCAGAATCACCCTTGATAAAAACATGTAACTTGTTTTTGTAGTTGACATATATGTTAAATTAGATTTAATTATATGCGATTTAAGAGTTGTTTAAAAATTACTACTTTGATAAAAAATTTTAAATTTTTCATCAGATAATTCTGTGAAAAAGTAAGTTTGTTCATTGAATTGGTTTTATCATAAAAAAAAAGATATTTATGTTGTCTAAAGTTCCAGAAAAAGTTAAACAACTTCCATGGCTGAAAATTTGATGAAAAATTAGATTTCATGAATTTGTCAATTCGGCAATTATGGTTAATTATAAGATAATTAATCAGTTTGAAATTTTATTTTTTAAATAATGATTATGACTGGTTTTTATGGATTGATATTGCCAAAAACCTTTTGTAAGAAGAACATGTGTTTATGTGTTTTTCAATGAACAAAAGTATTTGGCATAATTTTTGTCAAAAAGAATTTGATTATGATTTTGATCCAAAATTTTTGTTATTAGATGATGAAATTTTATTTATAAAAACAATAACCTTTGAAAATTTGATGACAAAATAAATTAATGTAAAATTGGAAACCAACAAGAATTTCTTAAGAAATAGGATTTCCTAAATAATAAAAGATTCTAATTTTATTTTAGTAAGTTTGGTTCTTCTAACAATTTGAAAATTATAGCTATATTTTTACTGTGAATAAAAAATAGATTTCCAAATTGTTAGAGTTATCAACGTTTCATTGTTCAATTTTGAAACTTTGGTTTTCTATTTTGTACAAAAAATGGAGCTATCAAGATTCGAACTCAAGACCTTTGTAATAGAATAATTTTGAAACTTTGAAAAAAAAGAGGCTGTTAGATAGTTTGTTGCTAATTGTTTGGGCATACTATCGCTAACTATTGCTATTTGTTGCTAAAGCTTTTTTGTGATAGATAGTCCGTTGCTAAAGAATTTTTCCAAATTTTAAGAAAAAATTATCACTTGAATTTGACTCAACTGATTTTTAAATCTTTTGAATTGAAGTCACTTGAGATTAAAAGCGTGCATATGTAATGATATATGATTAGAACTAAATAAATTTTATACTTTTATTTAATAAAATATTACATGAATGCATGATGGATGATTATGGACTAAGACCAATGTGATTGTGTATGGTTGAATGTATGGATGATTTAGATTATTGGTTTTTTTGAAATAGGGCCAGTGTGTCCTGCCTTTCTCTTGAAACTTTCTATGTAAATTCTTTTCTCATCTCACTTTTCTTGATGTAATTCAAGGTTTCTTTTTTTTTCCTCGGCTAACCTTGTACACGGGGATGAACGCCAACCCATATTTTATTTATATAAAAAGCCAAAGTTACAGGAGGGGGACTTAGCCTTACCTCAAGTATCAACAATAAAATGATCAAAAACACAGCCTAGACAATCTTCATCTTCATAATAGAAGGCATTCCTAGTCTATCTAGTCAGATTTCCCCGCGAACCAACTTCGAAAACATAAATATATGTTCATAAATTCTGATATGCTATTCAGGATGAGAGACACCCACATTAGACAATATGTCAGCAAATTTATTAACTCCCCGTAACAATGGAAAAATTGAGAAGAATCCCTATCCAATTGCCAAAATCTGCCATACCTCCCTTCGGATATGCCAAGGACACTAGAAGCACTGCTGAAGGATGTGAGGATTTAGAAATTTTGTCATTTTACCTAGTTTAACTACATGGTATTTTATTTATTTAGTCATCTATTTGTTTATTTATTGAATTGATAATGATTTTGTCTTAATGCTTTTATTAAATTTTACATGTAGAAGTTAGTGTGTGAGGTAAAATGAGATTTTTCCTTTGGAAAAAAAAAAGAGGGAGTTTAGTGTAATAAGAAAGAATTAGGATATTTCAAGGCTAATATAACTAGATTGTGACATGTGTCACTACAGGAACCAAGTGTTGTTTCTTTAAGACTACTTTGACCAAGCTTTCTTACCATTTTTCTTCCATTTCTTGCCTTAAAACATAACAAACAAACCATAAGAGAAGGAGAGAGGGAGAGAGAGGGAGGGCCGAAATTTTTGGAGAAGAAAAGGAGAAGAAACTTCATCCAAACTAGCTTCAATCTTGCTTAGATTTTGAGGGAAATGAAAGGAAATAACTTGGGGTTTTCCATCAACCTTGGCTTAAGCTTGGAAAGGAAGAAGGTGAGTGTAGACACTAAATTTTTTTTTTATTTTTTGTTCATTTTATTTGATTTTACTTAAAATGTTATTTTCATTTATTTTGTTTTATTTCCATTATATTAAGAAAATCATTTTTTTAATTAATTAATTCATTGGAAAGAAAAGAAAAGTAGAAAAGGAAAGAAAACAAAAATCGGAATCAGATTTCAAAAATATAAATAAATAATAAAAATTCCCACGATAGCTTCACTACAGAAGCAAGAAATTCCAGCTGCCATTTTGGGTCAGATTTCCTCTTGATACCATTCCATTTTCCTCCTTTCAAGTCTTCTAGAACCAGTGCCATATCAACTATCAATTTTTATAAAAAAAACCCACCATCTAATGGTTCAAAATCAACCCCTAAATGATTAACCCATCCCCAACGTTGTTCCCAGGGTTTGAGGGGGGGGATAAGTGCCATATAAATGGAAGAAAAAACGCAGCCCTAACAGAAGAGAAAGCAAGGAGGGGCGGCGGACAGAAAACAGGAGGAGAAAACGAACGAAGGAAAAACTGAAAAACGAGAGGAGAGCTGGGGGGGACCGAGAAAGAAAGGAAAAGCAAGGGAAGAAAAACTAAGAAAGCTGAGGGGAGAAAGAGAGAGGCTGGTGGGCAAGAAACCAAAGGAAAAAGGGGAAGCAAGGGAAAAGACTGGAGAAAAGGGTGGCGGACGAAGAAAAACAGACGGGCTGAGGAGCTGAAGGAAGACAGAAAAATTGAGAAAAAAATAGAAACGAAGGAAGAAAAAGGACGAGCTGCGCGGGGAAGAAAGGAAGCAAAAACAAAAACCAGAGGAAGAATCTGGGGAGCTTCGGGGAAAACCTAAGAGCTGGGGAAAGAGAAAAGGGCCGAGAGGGAGGAGGAACCAAGGGAGGAAAAGAGGAGGCTATGGGCAGAGAACAAGAGCAAAAGAAAAAACCAGAGAAAGAAAAAGGTAGAGAGGATAGGAAGAGAGAAACCAAGCAAAAGAAAGGTAGCTACGGTCGGAGGACAAGAAGTAAGATAGGACTGGCGGCTAGGGTTGAAGAGAATCTGGGCAGCGAGGAGATTGAGAGAGGGAAAGGCTGCGGAGGAAAAAGGCAAGAAAAAACTGGAAACAAGAGAGTGAGAGAGAGGGGGAAGGGAGCTTCGGGGGGCCAAACCTGAAAACCAAGAGAGAAAGCTGGGAGACGAAAAAAGAAAGGAGAAACTAGAAAAAGAAAACAAAAAGAGGGAGCTGGCGGTGGAGGAAAAGGAAGGGAAACCCCGAAAGGAAAAAAGCAAGAAAGCTACGGACAGGCTGGGAAGAAAGGCAGGAGAAGAAAGGAAAGGGAAGAGCTTCGGAGGCTGGGAAGGAAGAAAGAAAAAAAAACGGGTGGAAGGGCAAGGAAAAAACCAAGAAGGGAGAGTAGGAAAGCTTCGGGCAGGGCAAGAAACAAAAGAGGAAGATTGAGAGAAAAGTGCAGAATTTTCGCAGAAAAGGCAGATCTTCAGCCATTTTCGAAGGCAATTATCTCTTTCATCTTAGCTCCATTGGAGTAGATTTCAGTTTCTGCATAAACTAGGATGTGAGGAGAGAAATTTATATTTAGATACCTCTAACAAAAAACATCCAGAGCCCTCTTAAATCGAAACCTGAATCTGCTAACTTGACAGAAAAATTTCCAGCAAAACTTGAGCCAGGGTTGGAGGGCTGTCAAATTTTCTACCAAACTTCGATCTTTTTCTACGTTTTTTAGGCAGTTTTTTGTCATCTGCACTATCTAGACTTGTAGTAGTGTAATATTTGTTCAGAAAACATCCTGGAATTCCGTCTTCAGAATTCTCAAATTTTCGCTCGAACTTGGCCAGTCGTCAGCACTTAGATCTTTGTCGGCGGAAAATTTGCAGCTTCAAGCCTTTCGTTCGAACGCATTTCTTCAGATTTCTCGCGTTGCTTTGGCCCCATAAACATACTGAGGTAACCCTTGCTTCCCGTTTTGTTATTTTTATATGAATTTCATGAAGATTCAGATTTGTTAGACATGAATCTTGAGTTTTTGCTAATGGGTTTTCTTCATGCTCATTTCTAGATGATTTTCTTGATTATGGCCCTTTTGCGTTTAAGTTTGGCTTTGGGATTGTGAAAATAAAATCCATGAGAAGTTAATTGACGGATTTGCATGTTTCATTAGAGTTCATGACTGTTTTTTGGTTGTCTTTGTGTGTGATCTAGGTTGGAGAATCCTAGGGAATGCATAGTATATGGGTGGTTTTTGATGATAAGATGCAAAAAATGTTGTTTTGGTTTGAAAATTTGCTGTTTTTTTGGATTTTGTTAGCGGCATATGAACTGAATGTCATAGTTGCAGAAAATTGCAGAAGAGTTTTCGGTTGCTGAAGAAGAAAGCTTCCTTCGTAACATGCATGAAATATTTTCCAAATTTTGAACTTTAACCCCTTAATTTTTGTCTTATTCTATTATGGCCCATAAAATTGGAAAAATTGATCAATTTTATTCCTTTAACATGTTATTTTCCTTTGGTACGTCTTAATGTGATTTTTGGACAGATTATTGGTGAATTTTAGGATGAAATTGGGAGGTTTAACAATTTTTGATAGATTTATGGTTTTTGATTTGAATTTTTGTAAAAATGGCTTAGATTTGGATAATATGTTTTGTTTGGGGTGTGATGAGAAGGTTTTGATTTATTTTTGTGAATTTCATGATTGGTTTTGATAGGCTTCATTTAAGCCATTAATTTTATTTAGACCCTTAATATTTGTAATAATAATGATTTGACCCCTTAAACTTCTGTAATTCTTACATTTTGGTCCTTGTTTGTTTTAATTTATTGAATAGGGGTTGCTTATTTTTATTTGAATGATTTGATTGATTCAATTTCATGTTTATCTCCATTTCTTGTGATTATTTGTTAATTAAAGTGATGCCTTGACTTTTCTTTATTTTTTGGAGGGTAAATAAGTAATTTCATTTCATTAGGGCACCAATTCAAGGGAGGTGCACTCTATCCCTTATTTTGATTGTTACTTGACCCTATTTGACCCTATGTGACTTTATGTGTTTAATTGCATGTCTTTTGAATGTTTTCATTTCATTTATTATTTATTCGCTTTATTTGTTTTAATTTTGTATATTTATTTTAGTTCAATTTTGATCATTTGAAAGGCATTTAAGTGCCAAGTTGTAATAGTTAGGGGGTTCAAGACCTGTATTTAGATAGAATATGTAATACTAGGGATTTATTTATTTATTTATTTTATTCCTTTCCCCCCCTTAGATTGTAGTTAGGGCCCCAAGTGTAATAGTTAGGGCTTTATTTGCTTTAATTGCTTGTGTGTTTTGCATGCTTATGTGTTACGTGTTATCCGCTTTCTTAGGGTCTTGCATTTAGATATCATGTTTATGTGCTATGTGCTATATGTGATTTATGTGTTTATTTGCTTTATTATGTTTTACATGATTAGTTAGTTATAATTAATGTGTGACGTCACCACACTAGTCCAATTCTAGTTGTGGCCTCTTTTTCTAATTTCTCACTACCAGATAAAAATGAGTTAATAAATAGAATCCAATATAGATATATTTTTAGTAAATTTGATTGTAAGTCAGGATTTTGGCAGGTAAAAATGCATAAAGAAAGTATAGAATGGACAGCTTTTACATGTCCTTTAGGACACTATGAGTGGTTAGTAATGCCTTTTGGGTTAAAAAATGCACCAGCCATATTTCAAAGAAAAATGGATAATATTTTTAATAAATATAAAGATTTTGTCATAGTATACATAGATGATATATTAGTATTTTCAAAAAACAAAGAAGAACATGTAAGCCATCTAAAATTAGTTTTCTCAGAATTTATTAAACACGGAATAATAATCAGTAATAAAAAAGCACAATTTTTTAGAAAAAATATAGAATTTTTAGGAACAGAAATAGGACAAGGAAAAATAAAATTACAACCACATATTTGTAAAAAGGTTTTAGAATTTCCAGATAAGATAGAAGAAACAAAGAAACTTCAACAATTCTTAGGATTATTAAATTATGCAAGACCTTTTATTAAAAATTTAAATAATCTAGTAGCACCATTGTATAATAAAACCTCTTTAAAAGGACAAAAATTCTTTAATAAAGAAGATGTCAAACTAATACAAGAAATTAAACAAACAATAGGCAATTTACATGATCTAAAATTACCATTAGACACAGATTACTTGATAATAGAATGTGATGGCAGTAGTACCGGATGGGGAGCAGTTCTTTTTGCAAAACCAAATAAGTATAGCAGTAAAAATAGTGAACAAATCTGTAGATATGCTAGTGGTAAATATAAGGAAAAAGGCAATAGGAGTAGTATAGATAATGAATTATTAGCAGTAAAATATAGTTTGGATAATTTTAGACTTTTTATAATCAACAAGTCTGAAATAACTATTAGAACAGACTGTGAAGCAATAAAAAAGTTTTTTGATAAACATAATGAAAAAAGAAGTTCTACTAGAAGATGGTTAAATTTTGTAGATAGTATTATTGGTAATGGATATAAAGTAGTTTTTGAACACATTAAAGGTAAAGATAATAATTTAGCAGATTTTTTATCACGACTGTTTAACAATTCTTCTGATCTCTCAGCAGATGGCATATAACTTCCAGAAAGTCAAAATTGGCCAGTGGGAACTTACAAAGTACCCTAAAGGTACAAGTCTACATTTCCATAGCCAAGAGGAAGGTAATTTAGAAGACATCCAGCAGGATATCTTAAATAACCTCTGGAATAGCAGAAATAGCACTGATAAAGTTAGAAATCTTAATATCTTAGCATTTTATTTTAGTAATCTTCCAAAACAAAGTTTTTCATATTATGTAGTGGTAAAAGGAAAAATACCTGGAATCTATTCTAAATGGATTTCCGTTATAGAACAAATAAATCATTTTCATAATCCTTTATGGAAAGCATTTCATAGCATACATGAAGCATTAGAATTTGCTAGGCATAATATAGGAACAACATTTTATGTAGATCCTAAGGCTAGCATGGACAGCATGAGGGCTCCAGTATATCAAAATACAGATGCCCCTAGTAGCAGTAGAAATTATCAATATGCATTAGAAAAAGATAACACAAATAGAATAGAATTTTGTAGACATTGTAAGAGCATGGAGCAAGCTATTAGAAGTTTAAATTTAAAGTGTAGAAATTTTGAAGAAGAAGATCTTTCTCAAAAAGAAAAGATAAAATCTTTAACTGAACAACTGAAAGAAATGTATAAGATCTCAGGCTCACAAGGAGATACTATTCTCTCACAAATTTCTGAAATTGGGGAGCTCAAAGGAAGGCTGTCTCATACAGCATCTCAAATGGCCAGTTCTTCATCCGGCCCAATAAAACAGACAATTTTTATAAAAGAAAAGCCCATTTCAGAAAGACCATTTGAATTTCTTAAGCCCAGAATATCCTTTAAACCATATCACCTACTTAGTTTCCTTCCTTTACATATCCAAGAAATTATTAGCCAAAAAACCCAAGCCCAATATTATTCAAAATTAATGGCAGTCCAACAATACTTTTATGAAATAGCAAAAGACCCAATTAGAAATACAGCAGCCATTAGACTACATCCATCTTTCTTCATCAACCCAGAAAAACATTGCCCAAACAATCCAGAAGCCTGTGACCACCAGAAAATAAATAGCCATTGTATACATACACTCAGTCATTTTTTCCTCCGAGCAACTATTATCTTATCAAAATATTCATCCCCAAAGATACTAAGAGTAAATGGGGAACGAGTTATTTTAACACCACAATTTCTTATGGATGCCGGATTCCTGGAAAAAATTATTGTTACAAATCCAGAAGATACTCATTGTCTTGGAACTCATCTCGGATACTTCATCAGAAAAATGTTAGACTATGGACAGTGGGCAACTGTACATATCAAATCCGCGCCAGCAGAATGGATAGGACTTTTTGATATAGAACCAGCAATACATAGAATGATGATTACAGTCAGCAATATACCACCAGCAAGGAGAACGACAGAAGAACTAGAACAAATCAGCAGCAGTCTAGTGGAATGTCCATTAGAATTAAAAGAACAATTGATAAATGCTAAAATGATCCAATTAGCTTACAGACATTTCATAGATCAATGGGAAAATGGGATTAGATTAGTATATGAAAATAAGATACAAAAGATATATGTCCCATACAGGTTTAAGTTAGAAAAAGATTTCACTATAAGCACCAATTATCCAGAAGTTTTTGAAAAATATTTAGAAGGATATTATATGAGCTCAGGAGCAAGGCATTTGGATATAGAAGCAGATGAAGAATATAATGATGATCATTATTGGGAAACAATGGGACCAGAAGAAATGAGCAACATCGAAACTATGATGGAAGGATAATTCTTCGGCCATCTTGTCAAAAGCTATAATGTATAGATCGGTCATAAAGCTTTTGGGCCACATTGTATAGTTTGGCCAAATTTATTTAGAATCTATGTATAGGTCGGTCATAATGCTTTTATTAGTTGTCGGCCACATTGTATAGTTAGGCAAAATTGATTTGATGTTTTTACGGATTTCAGAAGGTCTTAAGTCCGTAAAGTTAACATGTCATGTCCACGGACTTTGAGTCAAAAATTTTTTAAGTCCGCACAGTTTACACAAGAAGTCTATAAAGGCATACGTCCCAAACCAATGTTGGGAACGATGCACTTACATCCTGTAAATTAAAGCATCCAATAAAAACTCCAATTTCATACGTTCTTTAGCAGTTTTTTACAAGTCTTTAGCTCTCTCATATTGCTAGCATAAGACAAAAGAGAAATAAGAAAGTAGAGATTTAGGCAGCCAACCCTAGATTAGATCCAAACCACCGGAAACTCTGAAAAAGATACCTTGTTTTTAGGAGCCTAAAAGACCAAAAGACGGTGTAGTACCCATTAAAGCCTTTCAGTTGCAAAGCAGGCATCAGGGGAAGATCCGGTGAGGCACAACTCCTAAGCACAAGATTCCCATTTTCACAGCATCAGAAGGAAAATTTGGATTTAAAGCAAGGAAGGTAAAATCTCAGTTATCTTTCTTAAAGTATCTAGTAGTCATCAATTTCTTAAATTCCAGTTAATCATCCTGATATTTTATATGAATTTTGAACCGCCTTTCCAATTTACATCCACTCCAGAAAACGCATACAGATTAGCATTACAAAGCCTCAGACAACCAGATACCTATTATTATTTTGACAAAATTTTAGAGGAAATTGAAACAACAGACCAGTGTTAGACTATGGACAGTGGGCAACTGTACATATCAAATCCGCGCCAGCAGAATGGGGATAATATTTTTAATAAATATAAAGATTTTGTCATAGTATACATAGATGATATATTAGTATTTTCAAAAAACAAAGAAGAACATGTAAGTCATCTAAAATTAGTTTTCTCAGAATTTATTAAACACGGAATAATAATCAGTAATATAAAAGCACAATTTTTTAGAAAAAATATAGCATTTTTAGGAACAGAAATAGGACAAGGAATTTGTAAAATTACAACCACATATTTCAGTGTATCCATAAATGGGAACATAGAAAAGGAAATTATAGTAAACCATGTTATAACTGTAATAAATATCCATCAATAGAATTAAGGTTTCAATGTCAGCTATGTTATATAGAATGATGCAAATTCTGTTTAGAAAAATTTACACAGGAATATGTTTTAATAGAAAATATTAAAAAAGAAAAAATTGAAGAAAATCTGCCTTTAGAACATTATTTAGAAAGAAGGATAAGAATTTTAGAAAATAAGGTTGAACATTTAGAGCAAAAAATAGAAAAATTAAATAAGGGAAAAACAATAGAAAGCGAAGTATCTATTGAAAACATAGATCTAGAAATCTTTCCAGAAATAGAAGAAATAAAACATAATTATGATCTAGAATTATTACAAGCAGGAACATCAAATATAACATCCATAGAAGTAAAAACTCGAATAAAAATAGGAGATTTTGAAACACAATTATTAGCAGTAATAGACACAGGAGCTAGTAATATAGTAATCCAACAAGAGTTAATTCCAGAAAAATATTATGAAAAAGCATACCATATTAGAACAGCTAGACAAATGGATGGAAGTACATATACATATGACACAGCTTTACATAATTCTTTATTATTTTTTGAAATAGATAGCATACACTGTACACAACCATATCCTGTAACGGAAATATATATTAGAAGTTTTCCTTATCAAATGATATTAGGACTATCATTTAGTTTACAGGCATATCATGGCATGATTCTTACTAGAACAGGATTAACATTCCTTAGAGAACATTTTTTACCATATAATACTTTTTTAACAAGCAATAAATTTAAAATAAATAAAGATAATAAATTTACAAGACTCTTAGGACTAGAAGAAAAAGATAATTGTAAATGTGATATAAAAGGTAGCTGTAAGAATGATTCAACCCAAGAATATAGGGGGAAGAATCAGAAAACTAATTCTTTTGACAATATGGAGATGACTGGAGAAAGGCCTTTATATTCGTCACAAAGAATTCAAAACTGTTTAGAAGACAAAGAATTTGAAGAATATTTAGAGATAGAAAATTATGACACAATAGAAACTATTTTAAATAATGAAAAATTATATGATCTGTTAGAAACAGGACATAGAGATATAGACCAACTAATAAGTGAATTAGAAAAATTAGAAATTTTTGGAGAAAATCCAACTATTCATTGGGATAAAGACAAAACAGAATGTAAGTTAGATATTTTAAATCCAAATTTAAAAATTAGCACAGCAAAAATAGAAGCTAGTAATGATGATATAAAAGAATTCGAAATGCATATAGCTGACCTAAATAAGTTAAAAACAATTAGAAGAAGTACTAGTCCACACAGAAGTGCAGCATTTATAGTTAAAAAACATGGTGAAATAGTTAGAGGAAAAAGTAGAATGGTAATAAATTATAAAAGGTTAAATGACAATACTAAAGAAGATAGCTATGATATACCAGATAAAAATGAGTTAATAAATAGAATCCAATATAGATATATTTTTAGTAAATTTGATTGTAAGTCAGGATTTTAGCAGGTAAAAATGCATAAAGGAAGTATAGAATGGACAGCTTTTACATGTCCTTTAGGACACTATGAGTGGTTAGTAATGCCTTTTGGGTTAAAAAATGCACCAGCCATATTTCAAAGAAAAATGGATAATATTTTTAATAAATATAAAGATTTTGTCATAGTACACATAGATGATATATTAGTATTTTCAAAAAACAAAGAAGAACATGTAAGTCATCTAAAATTAGTTTTCTCAGAATTTATTAAACACGGAATAATAATCAGTAATAAAAAAGCACAATTTTTTAGAAAAAATATAGCATTTTTAGGAACAGAAATAGGACAAGGAAAAATAAAATTACAACCACATATTTGTAAAAAGGTTTTAGAATTTCCAGATAAGATAGAAGAAACAAAGAAACTTCAACAATTCTTAGGATTATTAAATTATGCAAGACCTTTTATTAAAAATTTAAATAACCTAGTAGCACCATTATATAATAAAACCTCTTTAAAAGGGCAAAAATTCTTTAATAAAGAAGATGTCAAACTAATACAAGAAATTAAACAAACAATAGGCAATTTACATGATCTAAAATTACCATTAGACACAGATTACTTAATAATAGAATGTGATGGCAGTAGTACCGGATGGGGAGCAGTTCTTTTTGCAAAACCAAACAAATATAGCGATAAAAACAATGAACAAATCTGTAGATACGCTAGTGGTAAATATAAGGAAAAAGGCAATAGAAGTAGTATAGATAATGAATTATTAGCAGTAAAATATAGTTTGGATAATTTTAGACTCTTTATAATCAACAAATCTGAAATAACTATTAGAACAGACTGTGAAGCAATAAAAAAGTTTTTTGATAAACATAATGAAAAAAGAAGTTCTACTAGAAGATGGTTAAATTTTGTAGATAGTATTATTGGTAATGGATATAAAGTAGTTTTCGAACACATTAAAGGTAAAGATAATAATTTAGCAGATTTTTTATCACGACTTTTTAACAATTCTTCTGATCTCTTAGCAGATGGCATATAACTTCCAGAAAGTCAAAATTGGCCAGTGGGAACTTACAAAGTACCCTAAAGGTACAAGTCTACATTTCCATAGCCAAGAGGAAGGTAATTTAGAAGACATCCAGCAGGATATCTTAAATAACCTCTGGAATAGCAGAAATAGCACTGATAAAGTTAGAAATCTTAATATCTTAGCATTTTATTTTAGTAATCTTCCAAAACAAAGTTTTTCATATTATGTAGTGGTAAAAGGAAAAATACCTGGAATCTATTCTAAATGGATTTCCGTTATAGAACAAATAAATCATTTTCATAATCCTTTATGGAAAGCATTTCATAGCATACATGAAGCATTAGAATTTGCTAGGCATAATATAGGAACAACATTTTATGTAGATCCTAAGGCTAGCATGGACAGCATGAGGGCTCCAGTATATCAAAATACAGATGCCCCTAGTAGCAGTAGAAATTATCAATATGCATTAGAAAAAGATAACACAAATAGAATAGAATTTTGTAGACATTGTAAGAGCATGGAGCAAGCTATTAGAAGTTTAAATTTAAAGTGTAGAAATTTTGAAGAAGAAGATCTTTCTCAAAAAGAAAAGATAAAATCTTTAACTGAACAACTGAAAGAAATGTATAAGATCTCAGGCTCACAAGGAGATACTATTCTCTCACAAATTTCTGAAATTGGGGAGCTCAAAGGAAGGCTGTCTCATACAGCATCTCAAATGGCCAGTTCTTCATCCGGCCCAATAAAACAGACAATTTTTATAAAAGAAAAGCCCATTTCAGAAAGACCATTTGAATTTCTTAAGCCCAGAATATCCTTTAAACCATATCACCTACTTAGTTTCCTTCCTTTACATATCCAAGAAATTATTAGCCAAAAAACCCAAGCCCAATATTATTCAAAATTAATGGCAGTCCAACAATACTTTTATGAAATAGCAAAAGACCCAATTAGAAATACAGCAGCCATTAGACTACATCCATCTTTCTTCATCAACCCAGAAAAACATTGCCCAAACAATCCAGAAGCCTGTGACCACCAGAAAATAAATAGCCATTGTATACATACACTCAGTCATTTTTTCCTCCGAGCAACTATTATCTTATCAAAATATTCATCCCCAAAGATACTAAGAGTAAATGGGGAACGAGTTATTTTAACACCACAATTTCTTATGGATGCCGGATTCCTGGAAAAAATTATTGTTACAAATCCAGAAGATACTCATTGTCTTGGAACTCATCTCGGATACTTCATCAGAAAAATGTTAGACTATGGACAGTGGGCAACTGTACATATCAAATCCGCGCCAGCAGAATGGATAGGACTTTTTGATATAGAACCAGCAATACATAGAATGATGATTACAGTCAGCAATATACCACCAGCAAGGAGAACGACAGAAGAACTAGAACAAATCAGCAGCAGTCTAGTGGAATGTCCATTAGAATTAAAAGAACAATTGATAAATGCTAAAATGATCCAATTAGCTTACAGACATTTCATAGATCAATGGGAAAATGGGATTAGATTAGTATATGAAAATAAGATACAAAAGATATATGTCCCATACAGGTTTAAGTTAGAAAAAGATTTCACTATAAGCACCAATTATCCAGAAGTTTTTGAAAAATATTTAGAAGGATATTATATGAGCTCAGGAGCAAGGCATTTGGATATAGAAGCAGATGAAGAATATAATGATGATCATTATTGGGAAACAATGGGACCAGAAGAAATGAGCAACATCGAAAATATGATGGAAGGATAATTCTTCGGCCATCTTGTCAAAAGCTATAATGTATAGATCGGTCATAAAGCTTTTGGGCCACATTGTATAGTTTGGCCAAATTTATTTAGAATCTATGTATAGGTCGGTCATAATGCTTTTATTAGTTGTCGGCCACATTGTATAGTTAGGCAAAATTGATTTGATGTTTTTACGGATTTCAGAAGGTCTTAAGTCCGTAAAGTTAACATGTCATGTCCACGGACTTTGAGTCAAAAAATTTTTAAGTCCGCACAGTTTACACAAGAAGTCTATAAAGGCATACGTCCCAAACCAATGTTGGGAACGATGCACTTACATCCTGTAAATTAAAGCATCCAATAAAAACTCCAATTTCATACGTTCTTTAGCAGTTTTTTACAAGTCTTTAGCTCTCTCATATTGCTAGCATAAGACAAAAGAGAAATAAGAAAGTAGAGATTTAGGCAGCCAACCCTAGATTAGATCCAAACCACCGGAAACTCTGAAAAAGATACCTTGTTTTTAGGAGCCTAAAAGACCAAAAGACGGTGTAGTACCCATTAAAGCCTTTCAGTTGCAAAGCAGGCATCAGGGGAAGATCCGGTGAGGCACAACTCCTAAGCACAAGATTCCCATTTTCACAGCATCAGAAGGAAAATTTGGATTTAAAGCAAGGAAGGTAAAATCTCAGTTATCTTTCTTAAAGTATCTAGTAGTCATCAATTTCTTAAATTCCAGTTAATCATCCTGATATTTTATATGAATTTTGAACCGCCTTTCCAATTTACATCCACTCCAGAAAACGCATACAGATTAGCATTACAAAGCCTCAGACAACCAGATACCTATTATTATTTTGACAAAATTTTAGAGGAAATTGAAACAACAGACCAGTGTTAGACTATGGACAGTGGGCAACTGTACATATCAAATCCGCGCCAGCAGAATGGGGATAATATTTTTAATAAATATAAAGATTTTGTCATAGTATACATAGATGATATATTAGTATTTTCAAAAAACAAAGAAGAACATGTAAGTCATCTAAAATTAGTTTTCTCAGAATTTATTAAACACGGAATAATAATCAGTAATATAAAAGCACAATTTTTTAGAAAAAATATAGCATTTTTAGGAACAGAAATAGGACAAGGAATTTGTAAAATTACAACCACATATTTCAGTGTATCCATAAATGGGAACATAGAAAAGGAAATTATAGTAAACCATGTTATAACTGTAATAAATATCCATCAATAGAATTAAGGTTTCAATGTCAGCTATGTTATATAGAATGATGCAAATTCTGTTTAGAAAAATTTACACAGGAATATGTTTTAATAGAAAATATTAAAAAAGAAAAAATTGAAGAAAATCTGCCTTTAGAACATTATTTAGAAAGAAGGATAAGAATTTTAGAAAATAAGGTTGAACATTTAGAGCAAAAAATAGAAAAATTAAATAAGGGAAAAACAATAGAAAGCGAAGTATCTATTGAAAACATAGATCTAGAAATCTTTCCAGAAATAGAAGAAATAAAACATAATTATGATCTAGAATTATTACAAGCAGGAACATCAAATATAACATCCATAGAAGTAAAAACTCGAATAAAAATAGGAGATTTTGAAACACAATTATTAGCAGTAATAGACACAGGAGCTAGTAATATAGTAATCCAACAAGAGTTAATTCCAGAAAAATATTATGAAAAAGCATACCATATTAGAACAGCTAGACAAATGGATGGAAGTACATATACATATGACACAGCTTTACATAATTCTTTATTATTTTTTGAAATAGATAGCATACACTGTACACAACCATATCCTGTAACGGAAATATATATTAGAAGTTTTCCTTATCAAATGATATTAGGACTATCATTTAGTTTACAGGCATATCATGGCATGATTCTTACTAGAACAGGATTAACATTCCTTAGAGAACATTTTTTACCATATAATACTTTTTTAACAAGCAATAAATTTAAAATAAATAAAGATAATAAATTTACAAGACTCTTAGGACTAGAAGAAAAAGATAATTGTAAATGTGATATAAAAGGTAGCTGTAAGAATGATTCAACCCAAGAATATAGGGGGAAGAATCAGAAAACTAATTCTTTTGACAATATGGAGATGACTGGAGAAAGGCCTTTATATTCGTCACAAAGAATTCAAAACTGTTTAGAAGACAAAGAATTTGAAGAATATTTAGAGATAGAAAATTATGACACAATAGAAACTATTTTAAATAATGAAAAATTATATGATCTGTTAGAAACAGGACATAGAGATATAGACCAACTAATAAGTGAATTAGAAAAATTAGAAATTTTTGGAGAAAATCCAACTATTCATTGGGATAAAGACAAAACAGAATGTAAGTTAGATATTTTAAATCCAAATTTAAAAATTAGCACAGCAAAAATAGAAGCTAGTAATGATGATATAAAAGAATTCGAAATGCATATAGCTGACCTAAATAAGTTAAAAACAATTAGAAGAAGTACTAGTCCACACAGAAGTGCAGCATTTATAGTTAAAAAACATGGTGAAATAGTTAGAGGAAAAAGTAGAATGGTAATAAATTATAAAAGGTTAAATGACAATACTAAAGAAGATAGCTATGATATACCAGATAAAAATGAGTTAATAAATAGAATCCAATATAGATATATTTTTAGTAAATTTGATTGTAAGTCAGGATTTTAGCAGGTAAAAATGCATAAAGGAAGTATAGAATGGACAGCTTTTACATGTCCTTTAGGACACTATGAGTGGTTAGTAATGCCTTTTGGGTTAAAAAATGCACCAGCCATATTTCAAAGAAAAATGGATAATATTTTTAATAAATATAAAGATTTTGTCATAGTACACATAGATGATATATTAGTATTTTCAAAAAACAAAGAAGAACATGTAAGTCATCTAAAATTAGTTTTCTCAGAATTTATTAAACACGGAATAATAATCAGTAATAAAAAAGCACAATTTTTTAGAAAAAATATAGCATTTTTAGGAACAGAAATAGGACAAGGAAAAATAAAATTACAACCACATATTTGTAAAAAGGTTTTAGAATTTCCAGATAAGATAGAAGAAACAAAGAAACTTCAACAATTCTTAGGATTATTAAATTATGCAAGACCTTTTATTAAAAATTTAAATAACCTAGTAGCACCATTATATAATAAAACCTCTTTAAAAGGGCAAAAATTCTTTAATAAAGAAGATGTCAAACTAATACAAGAAATTAAACAAACAATAGGCAATTTACATGATCTAAAATTACCATTAGACACAGATTACTTAATAATAGAATGTGATGGCAGTAGTACCGGATGGGGAGCAGTTCTTTTTGCAAAACCAAACAAATATAGCGATAAAAACAATGAACAAATCTGTAGATACGCTAGTGGTAAATATAAGGAAAAAGGCAATAGAAGTAGTATAGATAATGAATTATTAGCAGTAAAATATAGTTTGGATAATTTTAGACTCTTTATAATCAACAAATCTGAAATAACTATTAGAACAGACTGTGAAGCAATAAAAAAGTTTTTTGATAAACATAATGAAAAAAGAAGTTCTACTAGAAGATGGTTAAATTTTGTAGATAGTATTATTGGTAATGGATATAAAGTAGTTTTCGAACACATTAAAGGTAAAGATAATAATTTAGCAGATTTTTTATCACGACTTTTTAACAATTCTTCTGATCTCTTAGCAGATGGCATATAACTTCCAGAAAGTCAAAATTGGCCAGTGGGAACTTACAAAGTACCCTAAAGGTACAAGTCTACATTTCCATAGCCAAGAGGAAGGTAATTTAGAAGACATCCAGCAGGATATCTTAAATAACCTCTGGAATAGCAGAAATAGCACTGATAAAGTTAGAAATCTTAATATCTTAGCATTTTATTTTAGTAATCTTCCAAAACAAAGTTTTTCATATTATGTAGTGGTAAAAGGAAAAATACCTGGAATCTATTCTAAATGGATTTCCGTTATAGAACAAATAAATCATTTTCATAATCCTTTATGGAAAGCATTTCATAGCATACATGAAGCATTAGAATTTGCTAGGCATAATATAGGAACAACATTTTATGTAGATCCTAAGGCTAGCATGGACAGCATGAGGGCTCCAGTATATCAAAATACAGATGCCCCTAGTAGCAGTAGAAATTATCAATATGCATTAGAAAAAGATAATACAAATAGAATAGAATTTTGTAGACATTGTAAGAGCATGGAGCAAGCTATTAGAAGTTTAAATTTAAAGTGTAGAAATTTTGAAGAAGAAGATCTTTCTCAAAAAGAAAAGATAAAATCTTTAACCGAACAACTGAAAGAAATGTATAAGATCTCAGGCTCACAAGGAGATACTATTCTCTCACAAATTTCTGAGATTGGGGAGCTCAAAGGAAGGCTGTCTCATACAGCATCTCAAATGGCCAGTTCTTCATCCGGCCCATTAAAACAGACAATTTTTATAAAAGAAAAGCCCATTTCAGAAAGACCATTTGAATTTCTTAAGCCCAGAATATTCTTTAAACCATATCACCTACTTAGTTTCATCCCTTTACATATCCAAGAAATTATTAGCCAAAAAGCCCAAGCCCAATATTATTCAAAATTAATGGCAGTCCAACAATACTTTTATGAAATAGCAAAAGACCCAATTAGAAATACAGCAGCCATTAGACTACATCCATCTTTCTTCATCGACCCAGAAAAACATTGCCCAAACAATCCAGAAGCCTGTGACCACCAGAAAATAAATAGCCATTGTATACATACACTCAGTAATTTTTTCCTCAGAGCCACTATTATCTTATCAAAATATTCATCCCCAAAGATACTAAGAGTAAATGGGGAAAGAGTTATTTTAACACCATAATTTCTTATGGATGCCGGATTCCTGGAAAAAATTATTGTTACAAATCCAGAAGATACTCATTGTCTTGGAACTCATCTCGGATACTTCATCAGAAAAATGCTAGACTATGGACAGTGGGCAACTGTACATATCAAATCCGCGCCAGCAGAATGGATAGGATTTTTTGATATAGAACCAGCAATACATAGAATGATGATTACAGTCAGCAATATACCACCAGCAAGGAGAACGACAGAAGAACTAGAGAAAATCAGCAGCAGTCTAGTGGAATGTCCATTAGAATTAAAAGAACAATTGATAAATGCTAAAATGATCCAATTAGCTTACAGACATTTCATAGATCAATGGGAAAATGGAATTAGGTTAGTATATGAAAATAAGATACAAAAGATATATGTCCCATACAGGTTTAAGTTAGAAAAAGATTTCACTATAAGTACCAATTATCCAGAAGTCTTTGAAAAATATTTGGAAGGATATTATATGAGCACAGGAGCAAGGCATTTGGATATCGAAGCAGATGAAGAATATAATGATGATCATTATTGGGAAACAATGGGACCAGAAGAAATGAGCAACATCGAAAATATGATGGAAGGATAATTCTTCGGCCATCTTGTCAAAAGCTATAATGTATAGATCGGTCATAAAGCTTTTATTAGTTATCAGGCCACATTGTATAGTTTGGCCAAATTTATTTAGAATCTATGTATAGGTCGGTCATAATGCTTTTATTAGTTGTCGGCCACATTGTATAGTTAGGCAAAATTGATTTGATGTTTTTACGGATTTCAGAAGGTCTTAAGTCCGTAAAGTTAACATGTCATGTCCACGGACTTTGAGTCAAAAATTTTAAGTCCGCACAGTTTGCACAAGAAGTCTATAAAGGCATACGTCCCGAACCAATGTTGGGTACGATGCACTTACATCCTGTAAATTAAAGCATCCAATAAAAACTCCAATTTCATACGTTCTTTAGCAGTTTTTTACAAGTCTTTAGCTCTCTCATATTGCTAGCATAAGACGAAAGAGAAATAATAAAAGTAGAGATTTGGGCAGCCAACCCTAGATTAGATCTAAACAACCGGAAACTCTGAAAAAGATACCTTGTTTTTAGGATCCTAAAAGACCAAAAGACGGTGTAGTACCCATTAAAGCCTTTCAGTTACAAAGCAGGCGCCAGGGGAAGATCCGGTGAGGCAAAACTCCTAATCACAAGATTCCCATTTTCATAGCATCAGAAGGAAAATTTGGATTTAAAGCAAGGAAGGTAAAATCTCAGTTATCTTTCTTAAAGTATCTAGTAGTCATTTATTTCTTAAATTCCAGTTAATCATCCTGATATTTTATATGAATTTTGAACCGCCTTTTCAATTTACATCCACTCCAGAAAACGCATACAGATTAGCATTACAAACCCTCAAACAACCAGATACCTATTATTATTTTGACAAAATTTTAGAGGAAATTGAAACAACAGACCAGTGTTTAGCACATATACAAATAGAAGACGCTAGATTATCTAAAGTAGCACACCACCATCCCGCATCATTTCTAAAAAATTTAAGACAAGCAAAAATAGATTTACTTTGGCATAAATACTCTGAATTAAAATCAATAGAAAGACAAAAGTTAGAAGAACAAGAAAAATATAAAAATAAAAGGAATTTTTGTAATAAAGTTTGTAGAACATTTGATTAATCACGTAGGTCTTTAATTGGAGCCGTAGAAGTCCAACTTTATAGCTTTATAGCTTGTCCAACTTTATAGCTTTAATCACATAGGTCTTTAATTGGAGCCGTAGAAGTCCAACTTTATAGCTTTATAGCTTGTTTTTTGTATCAGAGCTTGCCTTCCCGGTGAGCCTGATTCCTTAAAGTCAAAGATAGATAAAAGATTAGAATACTTAGATCTAGAAATAAAAAATAAATCTAGGAATATAATAACTTTAGATAATCATAAGCATATTTGTTATTTTCAGAACACCTATAAACATACCTTACATAGTAAAGAAGATAAAAATTATAATAGCCTTATTGATCTAGTAATATCTTTAGGAGAGTCTTCAGAGAAACATAAAGAAAATAATTCTCGGATAATAGAAAATTTATTAGAATCAATAAAGAATAAAAATAAAGTAATAAAGACGCTAGTAGAAAATCAGGATTACTTAAAGGAACAAAATAATAAAATAATAAAAAGAATAAAATATTTAGAAGAACTAAAACAATTAAAAATAGAACATAAAATTAATACAGAAAAAATAACTAAAGAAGTATTAGAAGAAATAAGACAAAAATCTGTAGAATTAAAACAATCTTATAATCAAGTAGAAGTACTATTACATAAAATAGAAAAAATCATTTTAAGTTAATATATGAGTAGTAATAGTAATAAGCCACTTCCTTCACATTATGTCTTTTATCCAGATTATCTGAAAACATTAGAAGAATTAAAATATTATCATCAAGACTCGTTGGGATTAACAGATTATTCAGGAGCTAGTGCATCAGATAAAATATATCCTAAACAAAATAACTCTATAATAGCATTATTAATATCCTTACATAAAAAAGTAGATACAATAACAGAAAAGGTCAGAGTCTTACAAATAGATAAGTTTGAAAAAGATTTGGAAGAAATAACGGACCAGTTTAAAAAATTACCTGTAACAAAGAAAGAAAGTAAACCACATCTTAGTAATATATTTTCAGTAAATCCTAAACCACAAAAATTTTAAGATGGCTAGTAGAACATCATTTTCAGGACCTAGTAGAACAATCAACGAAAACACACAAGTAGGAACTAGTGTATTAAATATAGGGAGACAATTAAGAAGGAGTAGGAGCATGCATTTAGAAGAAGCAATAGACGTAGATAGAGACTTGGAGATATATAGGAATAATGAAATAAGTTTATTAAACCCAAGAACCTTGTACTCAGTAGGATTTCTTAGAAGTAATACAGGATTATTTAGACAAAGCAGAGAAGAACCAGTGAGCGCATTAAGTAACCCCGTAAATCTTAGAATGATAACACAACAAAGCATAAACCAAATTAGAAGACAGTATACATATATGCATATAGGATTAATAGTTATAGGAATTAAAGGACTAACAAGAAAAGGATTGGGGAAAAAAGTATTATTAGCAGTATTAGACAAGAGACATAAAAAAGTAGAAGATGCATTAATAGCCAGTATAGAAGTAGATATGAATCAGAATGGAGGAATATTTTATTGCAGCCCAGATTTTATGATAACCTTAGAAGATATAAAAAATTTAGAAATAGGAATACAAACTAAAGGATATGAAAATTTTCAAGGAGATAATTTAACAATAAGTATCGGATTTATAGGAAGATTAACAAATAGTAGTAAAACTAGATATAAGGTAGAAATAAAGCCAATAGTAGAAGCTATGGCAAGTAAAGGAATAAAATTAATAAAACCAATAGAAGTAAGCTCAGAAAATTTGGCAGGAGAAGAATGGGAGATTAGTAAATTTGTAGAAGAAAATAATCCAATAATACCAAAGGATAGTATAATATATAAAAATAGTCAAGGAAGAACAAGCCTTAGATTTTTCAATTATGAACCAACAGCTTTAGGAACAGATAATGAAGAAATAGACAAATCCGACGTAGAATCAGATCTAATAGAAATAAATTTATTAGAAGAAGAATTAATAGAAATAAATCATAGGATTCTTTATCCAAAGGAATTAAAAATGAATTTAACAGAAAAAGAACTATTTGATTTAGAAAGAAAATTGGAAGCAAATGGACAAATAGCATTGAACGAAGTATTATACTATGATAATATAGGAAATATTAGAGTTAAAATACAAGAAGAAAATTCTGAAGAAAATTTAGAAGTAGCTAGCATAATATCATATAGAGAACTAATGGACCAACAACAACAAAGTGGTGAAAGCAGTAACAGACCAACAGATATGCAGACTGATACTAGTCAAACAGGAAATGTTAGAACATATGAACCAGGACAACCACCCAGAATAGTCTATAATGAATATAGAGAACCAGAGGAAAAATATAGTTCTAGGGGAAAAAGAAGACCATTAGAATTAGAAATAAAAGAGCATTCAGTAGATGAAGGAAAAACTTTAATGTTAACATCTTACGATCCACAAATGATAGAAGATGTAATAGGAAGTTGGAAAGCTAGGGTAGTAAGAAACTATATACAAAAAGGATTCGATCATAACGTAATAGAGATGTATACATATTTAGAAACATTTTTAGGAGGAGTAGCAAGAGCAGCATGGGAAGCATTTAAACAAAAATTTTCAGATAGGTTACAACAAGACCAGGCACATGGAGTCAATCCAATGAATTTTGTTAATCGAGTAGAAGAAATTCTATTAGCAACAAGTCCAAATAGAGGAGGAGTAATGACACAGATAGAATCGGTAAGAAAACTAGAACAATTATCAATTAGAAACTGGAAATATATTAAACCTTTTTTACAAGACTTTTTATATTATAGTTGTTTAGCAGGATGTTTTTATGATGAAGGAATAATAGAAAAATTATTTGCAAAATTACCAGACGACTTAGGAAAGAAAATATATACTTTATATAAAGCAACGCCCATGGAACCAACATTAAAAAATGTAAGTACGGCAGTAAGATTTATAATCAATAGACTAGTAGAAGAATGTACTTTTATAAAAATACAAAGACAATTAAAAGGAGAATATAGCTTTTGCTCAGAAATATACACACCACAAAAATATGGAGAAAAAGATAAAGATAAAAGAAAATATAGAAAGCCTTATAAAAATTATAAAAGATACCCTAGAAAACAATATTATCTTAGGAAAAGCAAAGCTAGAAAACCATTTCTCAAAAAAGAACACCATGTTAGAAGATATAGACCAGAAAGAACTTATGGAAATAGATTATCTTGTTTTATTTGTAAACAACCAAATCATTTAGCAACAAATTGTCCACAAAAACATAACTCTTTTAATAGAGAAGCTCACTTAATAGAATTATTTTCGGAAGATTTAATAGAAATAGATGATAATATACTAGAGACAGAAAGTATTTATAGTATAGTATCTGAAGACTTAAATTTAACAGATTTTATAGAACAAGAAGACACAAGTTTTATAGATGAAATTTTAGAAAAATCAGAAAACAAAACTATCATGGATAATATATATTTAGAAGAAATGAAAGAAGATTTTAAAATGTTAGAAGACTTAGAACTAGTTGAAGTAGAGTGTATCCATAAATGGGAACATAGAAAAGGAAATTATAGTAAACCATGTTATAACTGTAATAAATATCCGTCAATAGAATTAAGGTTTCAATGTCAGCTATGTTATATAGAAGGATGCAAATACTGTTTAGAAAAGTCTGCACAGGAATATGTTTTAATAGAAAATATTAAAAAAGAAAAAACTGAAGAAAATCTGCCTTTAGAACATTATTTAGAAAGAAGGATAAGAATTTTAGAAAATAAAGTTGAACATTTAGAGCAAAAAATAGAAAAATTAAATAAGGGAAAAATAATAGAAAGCGAAGTATCTATTGAAAACATAGATCTAGAAATCTTTCCAGAAATAGAAGAAATAAAACATAATTATGATTTAGAATTATTACAAGCAGGAACATCAAATATAACATCAATAGAAGTAAAAACTCGAATAAAAATAGGAGATTTTGAAACACAATTATTAGCAGTAATAGACACAGGAGCTAGTAATATAGTAATCCAACAAGAATTAATTCCAGAAAAATATTATGAAAAAGCATACCATATTAGAACGGCTAGACAAATGGATGGAAGTACATATACATATGACACAGCATTACATAATTCTTTATTATTTTTTGAAATAGATAGCATGCACTGTACACAACCATATCCGGTAACAGAAATATATATTAGGAGTTTTCCTTATCAAATGATATTAGGACTATCATTTATTTTACAGGCATACCATGGCATGATTCTTACTAGAACAGGATTAACATTCCTTAGAGAACATTTTTTACCATATAATACCTTTTTAACAAACAATAAATTTAAAGATAAATTTACAAATAAACAAATAAGACTTTTAGGATTAGAAGAAAAAGATAATTGTAAATGTGATATAAAAGGTAGCTGTAAGAATGATTCAACCCAGGAATATAGGGGGAAGAATCAGAAAATAAATTCTTTTGACAATATGGAGATGACTGGAGAAAGGCCTTTATATTCGTCACAAAGAATTCAAAACTGTTTAGAAGACAAAGAATTTGAAGAATATTTAGAGATAGAAAATTATGACATAATAGAAACTATTTTAAATAATGAAAAATTATATGATCTGTTAGAAACGGGACATAGAGATATAGACCAACTAATAAGTGAATTAGAAAAATTAGAAATTTTTGGAGAAAATCCAACTATTCATTGGGATAAGGACAAAACAGAATGTAAGTTAGATATTTTAAATCCAAATTTAAAAATTAGCACAGCAAAAATAGAAGCTAGTAATGATGATATAAAAGAATTCGAAATGCATATAGCTGACCTAAATAAGTTAAAAATAATTAGAAGAAGTACTAGTCCACACAGAAGTGCAGCATTTATAGTTAAAAAACATAGTGAAATAGTTCGAGGAAAAAGTAGAATGGTAATAAATTATAAAAGATTAAATGACAATACTAAAGAAGATAGCTATGATATACCAGATAAAAATGAGTTAATAAATAGAATCCAATATAGATATATTTTCAGTAAATTTGATTGTAAGTCAGGATTTTGGCAGGTAAAAATGCATAAAGAAAGTATAGAATGGACAGCTTTTACATGTCCTTTAGGACACTATGAGTGGTTAGTAATGCCTTTTGGGTTAAAAAATGCACCAGCCATATTTCAAAGAAAAATGGATTATATTTTTAATAAATATAAAGATTTTGTCATAGTATACATAGATGATATATTAGTATTTTCAAAAAACAAAGAAGAACATGTAAGCCATCTAAAATTAGTTTTCTCAGAATTTATTAAACACGGAATAATAATCAGTAATAAAAAAGCACAATTTTTTAGAAAAAATATAGAATTTTTAGGAACAGAAATAGGACAAGGAAAAATAAAATTACAACCACATATTTGTAAAAAGGTTTTAGAATTTCCATATAAGATAGAAGAAACAAAGAAACTTCAACAATTCTTAGGATTATTAAATTATGCAAGACCTTTTATTAAAAATTTAAATAATCTAGTAGCACCATTGTATAATAAAACCTCTTTAAAAGGGCAAAAATTCTTTAATAAAGAAGATGTCAAACTAATACAAGAAATTAAACAAACAATAGGCAATTTACATGATCTAAAATTACCATTAGACACAGATTACTTGATAATAGAATGTGATGGCAGTAGTACCGGATGGGGAGCAGTTCTTTTTGCAAAACCAAACAAATATAGTAATAAAAACAATGAACAAATCTGTAGATACGCTAGTGGTAAATATAAGGAAAAAGGCAATAGAAGTAGCATAGATAATGAATTATTAGCAGTAAAATATAGTTTGGATAATTTTAGACTCTTTATAATCAACAAATCTGAAATAACTATTAGAACAGACTGTGAAGCAATAAAAAAGTTTTTTGATAAACATAATGAAAAAAGAAGTTCTACTAGAAGATGGTTAAATTTTGTAGATAGTATTATTGGTAATGGATATAAAGTAGTTTTCGAACACATTAAAGGTAAAGATAATAATTTAGCAGATTTTTTATCACGACTTTTTAACAATTCTTCTGATCTCTTAGCAGATGGCATATAACTTCCAGAAAGTCAAAATTGGCCAGTGGGAACTTACAAAGTACCCTAAAGGTACAAGTCTACATTTCCATAGCCAAGAGGAAGGTAATTTAGAAGACATCCAGCAGGATATCTTAAATAACCTCTGGAATAGCAGAAATAGCACTGATAAAGTTAGAAATCTTAATATCTTAGCATTTTATTTTAGTAATCTTCCAAAACAAAGTTTTTCATATTATGTAGTGGTAAAAGGAAAAATACCTGGAATCTATTCTAAATGGATTTCCGTTATAGAACAAATAAATCATTTTCATAATCCTTTATGGAAAGCATTTCATAGCATACATGAAGCATTAGAATTTGCTAGGCATAATATAGGAACAACATTTTATGTAGATCCTAAGGCTAGCATGGACAGCATGAGGGCTCCAGTATATCAAAATACAGATGCCCCTAGTAGCAGTAGAAATTATCAATATGCATTAGAAAAAGATAACACAAATAGAATAGAATTTTGTAGACATTGTAAGAGCATGGAGCAAGCTATTAGAAGTTTAAATTTAAAGTGTAGAAATTTTGAAGAAGAAGATCTTTCTCAAAAAGAAAAGATAAAATCTTTAACTGAACAACTGAAAGAAATGTATAAGATCTCAGGCTCACAAGGAGATACTATTCTCTCACAAATTTCTGAAATTGGGGAGCTCAAAGGAAGGCTGTCTCATACAGCATCTCAAATGGCCAGTTCTTCATCCGGCCCAATAAAACAGACAATTTTTATAAAAGAAAAGCCCATTTCAGAAAGACCATTTGAATTTCTTAAGCCCAGAATATCCTTTAAACCATATCACCTACTTAATTTCCTCCCTTTACATATCCAAGAAATTATTAGCCAAAAAGCCCAAGCCCAATATTATTCAAAATTAATGGCAGTCCAACAATACTTTTATGAAATAGCAAAAGACCCAATTAGAAATACAGCAGCCATTAGACTACATCCATCTTTCTTCTATAACCCAGAAAAACATTGCCCAAACAATCCAGAAGCCTGTGACCACCAGAAAATAAATAGCCATTGTATACATACACTCAGTCATTTTTTCCTCAGAGCAACTATTATCTTATCAAAATATTCATCCCCAAAGATACTAAGAGTGAATGGGGAACGAGTTATTTTAACACCACAATTTCTTATGGATGCCGGATTCCTGGAAAAAATTATTGTTACAAATCCAGAAGATACTCATTGTCTTGGAACTCATCTCGGATACTTCATCAGAAAAATGTTAGACTATGGACAGTGGGCAACTGTACATATCAAATCCGCGCCAGCAGAATGGATAGGACTTTTTGATATAGAACCAGCAATACATAGAATGATGATTACAGTTAGCAATATACCACCAGCAAGGAGAACGACAGAAGAACTAGAAAAAATCAGCAGCAGTCTAGTGGAATGTCCATTAGAATTAAAAGAACAATTGATAAATGCTAAAATGATCCAATTAGCTTACAGACATTTCATAGATCAATGGGAAAATGGGATTAGATTAGTATATGAAAATAAGATACAAA
>NC_040036.1:51140077-51195125 GCF_003713205.1 Coffea eugenioides | reverse complement strand
CCACTGGAGCAGCGGTTAGTCCCGCCAGTGTGCATTTCATTTACTTAGCCACTGGAGCAGAGGTTAGTCCCGCCAGTGTGCGTTTCATTTTCACAGCCACTGGAGCATGAGGTGAGTCCCGCCAGTGAGCATTTCATTTTGTACCGCCACTAGCCGTTGGTTCAGTCCCACTAGTGCGCCTTTCATTTTACCCTGCCGCTAGCCGTGGGTCAGTCCCACTAGCGTGTATTCCATGATTTTAACTTTATTCGGGTCAGTCCCATGATTTTAAAGCTTGTTCGGGTCAGTCCCATGATTTTAAAGCTTGTTCGGGTCAGTCCCATGATTTTAAAGCTTATTCGGGTCAGTCCCATGATTAAAAGCTTGTTCGGGTCAGTCCCAGGATTTTAAAACTTGTTCGGGTCAGTCCCATGATTTTAAAGCTTATTCGGGTCAGTCTCATGATTAAAAGCTTGTTCGGGCCAGTCCCATGATATTAAATTTTGTTCGGGTCAATCCCATGATTTAAATTTTCTCGTTGGGATCAGTCCCCTTTTAAACTTCTTATTCCAGTCAGTCTTGTTTTAAAATTCTCGTCTGGGTCTATCCCATTTACATTTCTGTCTGGGTCTATCCCGTTTACGTTTCTGTCCGGGTCTATCCCGTGGGTCTATCCCATTTAAATTTCTGTTTGGATCAGTCCCGTTTTAAATTCCTGTTCGGGTCAGTGGTCAATACCATTTCTCAAAAAATTGTTAAAGAGGTCAGTCCTCATTTCAGAAGCGTCCATTGCAGCCGAATAACACAGGTAAGTATTTGGTGCCTACTTCTTTGTCTCAAGTTTTTTCAAAACTCGGACAAAGAGGGGCAAACTGTAGACACCAAATTTTTGGTGTAATTTCATTTTTAGTTTTTTATTTGTCATGTTTGTTTTTTAGTTTTAGTTTCTAGTTTTATTTTTATTTTTAAGTTTTTATCATAGAATTTCTTGAAAAAGGGGAAAGAGAAAAAGAAAAAAAGCATTCAAAAAATATGATTTAGTCATTTGTAATTTAAATTCAATGCTTTCTTGAAAGTGAAAAAAAAAAGAAAAAAAGTGAAAAATGATGAAAAATGAAAAATGAAAGAAAAAGATTGAAAATGGCAATTTTGTTGCTTTAGTTTGTTTATTTTGATGTAAAATTGTTGTTTTTTTATTACTTAGTTTATTATCAATTTTGTTTTAATTAATTTTTAAAAAAAATAATAATAATACGCTATTTGCAGCTGCGTATTGTCGCAGCTTGCAAGAAAGGATTGGGCAGCTCCTTTAGCTGCAATTTTTGGAAAATGGTTGAGGGTTTAGGGTAGAGTGTCCCATATATAAAAGCCAAAGAAACCACAGCCGCGAGGGGGAGAGGGTTTTGGAGATAGAGGAACCGGACAGAGAATGGCGGCTGCAAAATCTGGAAAACGGCAAAAGAAAGAAACAGAGGTAGAGGGCAGCCGAAAAAGAGAAAGAGAGGGATAGAGAGCTGGGGTTGGATGACTGAGGAAAACGGAGAGGGAGAACTAAGTGAAAGAGAACCACTTTGAGAGATAGAAAACAGAGAGGATAACAGCGAGGTTTTGAGAGAGGAAAAAACCCAGAAAGCTTCTTGACGGCTAGAAATTAGAAAGGAAGCTACGGGCAAGGGGGGTCGGCTGTGAAAGCAGAAGGCGGCTAGGGTTTGGTTGGGCAGAAAAGACCGAAGGAAGAAAGGAAATTGGAGAGCTCTCGGGCAGAGCGAGGAACCAAGAGTAACGGCCAAACGAAATCTGGTGCTTCGGCGAATCACGAAACTATTGAAGCTGCTAACTCTCACAAGAAGTTGTCACGCCATTTTCAGCCGCGTATATCGAAAGGGAGAGCAAGGACTGTAAGGTTTTCATTCTCTTCAAGCTTGCTGTATTTTCTGTGCGCTTCCCTTGGTTTTTATAGTCTAAAGTTGCATCTTTTGCTATTTATTTACTCCTATGCCGAATGATGGGTTTGCTGATGGGTTTTGACCCTTGAACCTGTTTTCTTTCCCTAAAAATGGAAAACTTGCTTGATGATGGTTGTTTATGCGTGGGTTCGGCCTGAGATAGAAGTTTTACAGTTTGTGTGAGTATGTTTGATAGGTCTCAGTCGAACTCTAGTATAATGATAACGGTATGAGATGAGCTGCAAATTTGCAGCAGAAAAATTGCAGCTGTGAGCCTTGTTTGAACATAATCTGGAATGAAACATGTACGGGTTATTAACTTGCATGATATCTAGTACTTTATGATCTAATGTAATTTTTCTGGGTAGCTAATAAAATTGTAAAATCATAGAGAAACAAGAAATTTTGTTGCACTCCTGCTTCGCTGCATTATGTATTGCTGTTATCCCTGGCGGCAACCACCCCAGATTTGCCGTTGCAATAAAAGTGTAGGTTCTGGTTTGATGATTGAAGGAGGGGGTTGGATCTTTGGGTCTGTTTTATCTAAGTCTTTGTCATACCGCAAGCTGGCTGCCGAATCCTTTTGCATAAAGTTTATGTTTCCAGATATGCATGCCACCAGTTTCTTCTTTTTTCATTTTTGCTGCAATTTTTCAAGCCTGTGGCAGCTGCGTTTTTAACTCTTAGTGGTTCCCACCAGAATCTGAGTTCATGTTTGATTATTTCTGGTTTTCATTTCGCATTTACTTCGATCATATATGGCTGCTCTCCCAGTCTCTTGTGCTCCTATCCAGGTTGTAGTTTCTTTTTGGTTTCTTATTGTGCAGCAGATTTGCATGATGTCTTGCTGAGTTTTCTGTTTGGTTGAGTGAAATTGGTTGCTTAGTTTGAATTTATGATGTTGGGTTGGAAATAAATCAAGGCTTGGCATGAATCTTGCTGGCCGAAAGTTTCTTGGAGTTGCATTTTTGCAGCAGAATTTATTGTAGAAAACTTCCCTAGTTGCCGAATTCTTTTAGCAGAAGTCTTGGTTCGAATTCTGGTTTGCATGCATAAAATTTATGTCAATGATAGTTACAGAGAAATGGATGAGGCTGGGGCTCTGTTTATAATGTTTTGGTCATTTTTCTGGTTTGTTATCAAGTTGTGAGCTTGCAGCAGAAATGGTAGAAGCAAAACAGCTTCATTTGGCCGAGAGATTGAGTTTGCATGCATGAAAACTTCAAAAACTAATTGCCCTTTTACCCCTCAAGTCCCTCTTTGTTTTACTATGACCCAACCAATTGAGTAATGTCCTCAATTCGGTCCTTGGTAGTTTTACTTCTATGACTTCATTGCTTGCTTTGCTTCAATTAATTACCATGCTTTGTCAATTGCATTTAATTCATGACTTTAGGGGCTTTATGACCAAGTGAGCTCGTGTTTGCATATTTTCTTTAATTTTCCCAAATAAATTGGTACCTTGACCATTTCTTTTATTTTGGAGGATAAATAAGTGATTTCACTTCATTGGGGCCCAATTTCAAGGGAGGTACACTCTACCCCTTTATTTGCACTTCATTTGACTCTATGTGCTCCTACGTGTTATGTGAATATGCATGTCTACTTCGCTTTCCTTGCTTTTCTTTAATTCCTTTCATATATTTCATTTACTTTCGCTTTTATTAATTTATTCATTATGGGGTATGTGTACACCTCTTGGCTTGTAATAGATAGGGCTTGGCGAGCAATTTGGTCCATTTCCCCTTCCCCTTTTGTTGCCTTTCTTTAATTCCTTTCATTTATTTCATTCACTTTTGCTTTTTATTTAAGTTATTCATCATGGGGTATGTGTACACCTCTTGGCTTGTAATAGATAGGGCTCGGAGAGCATCTGGTCCATTTCCCCTTCCCCTTGGTTGCTTGCTTTTGTTGCTACATGTTTAAGTGCTTTATTAGGCTCTTGCATCTAGTCGAGCATGCTAAGTGTTATGTGCTACGTGTTTATAAGTGATTTGCATGTTTACTCGCTTTTTATAGTGTGGATGAATGAAATGGGTGAGTTGTGGCTTCTTTTATCGTTTCCACTAGTCTAATGCTAGTAGGAATTCATAGAAAGGGCTAGTCCAATGCTAGACCCAATAGGATTTTTCCTTTGTTTTTCATTAATGCATTATTTGCCTGTCCACTACATATCATGCATTTTTCCTTAGTTTTAGCATTTGGCATGCTCCTCAATTCCCTTTTCCCTTCATTTTAGGCCTCTTGCATCTCATGCTAGTTATAGGGTCCATTTTGTTTGAGAGTCCCCTTAAATATGGGATATAGACGAGTGTGGCTTTTTCCAAGCCTTAGCACGCTTGTATTCCCTCTATCAAAGGGAAAATTAAGTCACAAAGTTAGGACTCCCCGTTCCCATCTTGATGCATTCCTATAGGATTCATGCATTTTTCATTCACGATCACATACACTTACTTTATATTCTCTCTCTTTTTCTACATTCTCACTTCACACTACTTTTACACGTTTTCATTCAACTACTCACACTCTATACCATATCACTCGCACACATGCACTTTATGTTATTTCGACATCATCATTCTTTACTCACCTTACCTTGTAAGTACATGTGCACACCTCCACTTACATCCTATTATTTTTATCACTTTTCTCACTTCACACAAACTCACATTTTCACATGACATGCATTCCACTCATTTTTACGTCATTTAGGATTATGTGTGACCTCTCCAAAGGATCATTATTGGGCTTCACAATTAATGTGATTGGCACCACTCAACCTTTGAAGAGAAATTTCCCCCATGTCCCCCTAGGTCTAGGTTGCATTCATATAGTCATATCCAACATGCGATACATACCTTGGGTAGAAAAAAAATTAGGAAAGGTGGGGCTAAATCACGCAACTAGCCTTGGCTAGGTCGAAGGGGTGCCTTGGATTTTTATCCTTGCCTTCCCCTTCGTCAAATGTGACCCCCGATCCCTCTTTTGGTTACGTAGACCCAAAAGTTCTCTAAAAGGGTTTATTTACTTTTCAAAAACAAAAATCATTTTTGGGTGACTTGGTACATCCTAACTCTATACCAAGTGGCGACTCCATTTTTGATGCAAAAAACCCTTTTTGAACTTTATATGGCCAAACCGTCGCATTATCAAGTCCCATGGCCTTTATTTTCATTTTGCACACGTTCACACACACACTACACACTACACACTCACATCTCACACCACCCTACACACACCACACACATTCAAAAAGTGGGGTGCGACAAAGCACTTGGACAGGTTTTTCTTCGTAAGCAAGCGATTCGTCCACGTCGATCTCCTCTGGTTGTAAGACATGGGAGGGGTCGGGATAGTACTTCTTGAGCATTGAAACGTGGAAAACGTCGTGAATTCTCGAGAGACTTGACGGCAGTTCTAGTCTATACGCTACCGCACCTATCCTCTGCAAGATCTTGTAAGGTCCGACAAACCTCGGTTGAAGCTTCTTTCCTTTGCCTGCCGTGACACTCCGTAAAGGGGTGACTTTAAGAAATACATGGTCTCCAACCTCGAACTTCAAATCTTTCCTTCTATTGTCTGCGTAGCTCTTTTGTCGGCTTTGAGCTGTTTGGAGTCGTTGCCGTATCAACTTGACCTTTTCTCGAGCTTCCTCCATCCAAGGAATAGTTGCTGGATCCAGTGCCTTCCTCTCGCCAACTTCATCCCAATAGATTGGTGATCGGCATTTTCGTCCATATAGTGCTTCATATGGAGCCATTTGAATCGACGAATGGTAGCTGTTGTTGTATGCAAACTCTACTAAGGTCATGTGTTGACCCCAGTTGCCTCCAAAATCCAGAATGCAAGTTCGTAGCATGTCCTCGAGAGTTTGAATGGTTCGTTCCGATTGTCCATCCGTCTGAGGGTGATAGGTGGTGCTCAGATTCAGTTTAGTCCCTAGAGTCTCCTGGAACTTCTGCCAAAACCGAGATATAAATCGGGGATCTCTATCGGAGACGATGCTTACAGGAACACCGTGCAGCTTTACGATCTCGTCCATGTACAGGTGGGCCAACTTGTCCATGGAATACTTCATGTTCACCGGCAAGAAATGGGCCGACTTGGTTAATCGATCGATGATCACCCAAACGGCATCGTGCCCTCTTTGCGTTCGCGGCAAACCTGAAACGAAGTCCATGGTGATGTTTTCCCACTTCCATTCAGGTATCTCAAGGGGTTGTAACAAACCCGATGGTTTTTGATGCTCGGCTTTAACCTGTTGGCAAATGAGACATTTTTGCACATACAAAGCGATTTCCTTCTTCATATTGTCCCACCAATAGGTTCCTTTCAGGTCTTGGTACATTTTACTGCTACCCGGATGGATTGTATACTTGGATCGATGAGCTTCCTCGAGAATCTCCGTTTTCAATGGTTCATCCTTCGGCACCACTATTCGGTTTCGGTATTTTAAAATACCCTCAGGACCAAAATTGAAATCAGTGGTTTCTCCTCTTCCCACTTTCTCTCCCCACTTCTGTACCAATGAATCTTCCTTTTAAGCTTCTTTAATTCTTTCCAAGAAAGTGGAAGTCACTTGAATATTGCCAAAAATCACCTTATGGCTCCCAAAGCAGGGTTTCCATTCGCAAACCAACTCAAGCAAATTCCACTCTGTAATCATTAAGCTTGCGACCTGAGTTTTGCGACTTAGGGCATCGGCCACCACGTTTGCTTTTCCCGGATGATAATTGATGGTACAGTCGTAATCTTCCAGAAATTCCATCCACCGCCGTTGCCTCATGTTCAATTCCTTCTGTGAGAAGAGATACCTCAAGCTTTTGTGGTCGGAGTAAACTTCGAAAGTTACCCCATATAAGTAGTGTCTCCACTTTTTAAGAGCGAAAACAACGGCAGCTAGCTCCAGATCGTGGGTTGGGTAATTCTGTTCGTGGGGTTTCAACTTCCTCGAGGCAAAAGATATCACATTTCCGTTTTGCATTAATACACAACCCAAGCCTTCTCGTGACGCGTCTGTATATACAGCAAACCCGTCACCTCCGTTAGGTAAGATGAGAACTGGAGCCATGGTCAATCTCTTCTTTAATTCTTGAAAACTTGTCTCACTTCGGGCATTCCAAATGAACCGACCATGTTTCTTTGTTAAGTCGGTTAGAGGACCGGCTAGTCTGGAAAAGTCTTTGATGAAACGCCGATAATATCCAGCCAGTCCTAGAAAGCTGCGGACCTCTGTGGGATTTTCAGGCCTCTTCCAATTAGTCACAGATTCTACTTTCGCCGGGTCAACTGAAATACCCTTTTGAGAAATTACGTGCCCCGTAAAAGCAATTTTCTCCAGCCAAAATTCACACTTGCTGAACTTGGCGTATAGTTGATGGTCTCTTAGGGTTTGTAAAACAATCCTCAAGTGCTGCTCATGCTCTTCACGGGTCTTGGAATAGACCAGAATAGCATCGATGAAGACCACTACAAAGTGATCCAGGTAGGGCTTAAAAACCCTATGTATTAGGTCCATGAAGGCGGCAGGAGCATTGGTCAGTCCGAAGGACATAACTGCGTACTCGTAATGCCCATATCTCGAGTTGTAGGCGGTCTTCGGAATATCCTCCTTCCTGATTAATAACTGGTAATACCCTTGGCGGAGGTCCAATTTCGAGAAGACCACCGCTCCTTGCAACTGATCAAATAGCTCATCTATGTGGGGCAGTGGATACTTATTTTTAATTATAATATTATTCAGGCCTCGATAATCAATACACATCCTTAACCCACCATCATTTTTCTTCACAAAAAGTACAGGAGCTCCCCAAGGAGACCCACTCTCTTGAATGAATCCCCGCTCCAGAAGGTCCTGTAATTGCAACTTTAGCTCCTTGAGTTCGGCAGGGGCCATTCGGTATGGTGTTTTTGAGATAGGTAAGGATCCCGGTAGCAGGTCTATTTTGAACTCAATTTCTCTTTCCGAAGGCAAAGCTACCAACTCATCAGGAAACACGTCCGGAAATTCCTTCACTGTGGTCACATCCTCCACTTTCAACTTATCTGTAGGGGTGTTAATAAAAAAGGCCAAAAATCCTTGCGCCCCTCGACTTAGCAATTTCCTAGCCCGAATGCCCGAAATCAAAGCGGATGAGGCTAACCTACCCCTTATATCCAATCTTATGGTTGCCTCACCAGGGATGCGGAACTCTACCACTTTTGTTCTACAGTCCAGTTGGGCATTATACTTGGCTAGCCAATCCATACCCAAAATCACATCATACCCCTTAATGACCATACTTATCAAATCCCCTAACAATCTCTTTTCTCCTACCCACACTTCACAATCCCTATAAACCATACTAGTAACCAACCGTTGATTCCCCGTAGGTGTACTAACTTCTAGGTCGTATGGCAAACTAGCAGGTTTTATATCGATGCCACACATGAAATCAGGGTTAACAAAGGAATGAGTGGCACCAGGATCAATTAAAACTTTGGCAAAACGGTGGAAAATAGGGATCGTACCTTCTACGACCTCTGAGGAATCTGGGACCTGTCGAGGTTCTAAGGAATAGACTTGAGCTGGCACTTTAGGTTTCGCCTCATTCCCCTTATTCGGTCCCGTATTGGTCTTTGACGTGGTTTGAGCTCCCCTTCCTTCTTGCGTTAAAAATGGACAAGTAGCAAGCTGGTGGTCTGCGCTTCCGCAACGCAGACATTTGCCTCCCTTCTTCCAGCAATTATCTTCAAAATGATTCGGCTTTCCGCAGTACCCGCAAGGTCCACGGGACGCCGAACCTGAACCCTTCTGGAAGTTTCCACCTTGGCCTCTCCCGGCTGGGCCGCCCCTAGACTGAGCCCCTCTGCCGGAACCTGACTGTCGTCCACCTCCAGCTCCGCGTCCAAACTTTGAGGGAGTACCTTTGTCCCCTTGTCCAGAACTGCTTCCAGGAAAGCCCCGCTTTTTCGCCTGGAAGTTCCGGACCTGCAATCGAGCACTCTCTACCCTTTGGGCCTTTTCTACGACCTCGCTAAAAGCATTGATTTGAGCCACTGCGAGGTCCTTTTGGATTTCGACGTTCAAGCCCTGAATGAAACGCCTAATTCGCCGTTGCTCCGTCATGATCAACTCAGGCGCGAATTTGGACAAACGGGTGAACTGGCTCTCGTATTCAGCCACCGATTGAGTTCCTTGGCGGAGTCGGATGAACTCGTCTTCCTTCCTCTCCTGAACTAGAGGAGGGAAGAATTTCGCGTTAAATTCCCTGATAAAATTCACCCAAGTCCTGGGCGTTTGTTCCCGTTCCCATTTTTGGCATATGACGTTCCACCTGGAATGGGCCGCCCCTTCTAACTGGAATACGGCAAAAGTCACCTGCCGTTCATCGGTGTAGTGCAAGGCCGAAAAAATATCAACCATTTTCTCGAGCCATCTCTCGGCAACATCCGGATCAGGTCCCCCAATGAATTTGGGTGGAGCAAACTTTTGAAAACGTTCGAGAGCTCTGTCTTCGCTCTCGACATGGTTGACAGGGTTTCCAGGGTTAGGGTTTGGGTTCTGGCCCTGTTGCTGCACCACTTGTGCCAGCAAGTTAGTCATTTGCTGCATAGCAGCAGCGATTTGCACATTGGGGTCAGGGTTAGGTCCAGTAGAGGTTTCCCCAGTACCCCTATCCGGTGTGGGTTGTCTATTACCGCGCCCACGTCCCCGTCCACTACGTGTTCCTTCCATAAACTTTACTTGGTCTAGGCAATGGTACTAAACCAATATAAAACATTGCATGTAAGTAAACTCAAAACTTCCCAAACAAATATATACATTCCAAACAAAGCAAACAACACACATATATACAATCAGTCAAGTCAAGTTCAGTTGTGACAGCCCCACCTCACCCTAAGGCTAACCAAAGGGTTCGGCGGGCCGCCTGCCCAGCTCTCGCCAGGACTAACGGTTCAGATTAGAGCGATCGAATACGTTCCGGACCATACAACGCGCATAGACAAGTCAAAATCCCAAAATAAAACAAAACGAAATCGGAGTCGGCCATGAATAGGAACCGACATGGCAAAACCCAACCAAACGCCAAGCAAATATTTACATCTCAAAATTTAGCATATACAACGCAAATGGCATACCAAAGTGATTCAAAAGTGGATACATGTATGGTTTGCCAAATCCAACAGAGAAACGGATCCAAAAGTACATTTAGGGTTTAAATCAATGAGCTGTACAAAAGATATGTCCAACTAGCTCAATTCGGCAACCGATTATCAAATCCAGTCCAAAAGTATTTATTTTCCTGTAAGGAAAACAAAAGGGACAGAAAGGGGTGAGCTTGCGCTCAATGAGGTACCAGACATATAGCAGAAAAATCATGGCATTTCACACTTAACAAATCAGATACACATGCCAGATGTAAAGTAAAGTAACTAATGATTCACATAGGAAGGATACAGGTGGCTCTCAGGAGCCAGCTTTCCAGCGCAGTACTTGATCCAAGCCGGTTGACTCTCCGTCAACGTATATAGAACCAACGTCCGTAGACCCCACTTTACACCGAATCCCGTTCACCAAACACCCCTTTACCGGGCCCGCTCACCGCAAATGAACATAAATGGTAATACTCAAGTATACCGGAATCAAGGGTCTCAATACCCAAAGATCCCAAAACAGACTACCGTGGTTCGTTATCTAACCGTCCAGGCCCTTGCCGGCCCGACTCGAATAACTTAGCCACAGGATTTGAGCTCATAGGTCACAGAAATCCGAACAGATGCAGACACAGATAACAGATTCAAATTTTGCATAGTAAATTGGCATATGAACAGACAAGAGAACGAGTGTGATAAAGTACACCCTCGTCTCAAACAAATTAAACAGATTTCAGAGCAGAAATCAAGTTAAACAGCAATGGAGGGGAGTGGTACACTCACCGATTCAAGTACAGATACCTCAAAAGTTTTCACTTCGGATTGGCCTTAATCGCCAAGAAAGCCTAAAATAATCAAAATAAACCAATTGAAGGTTTCATATCCAAAATCGGGTGAACGGAATGCACAAGTGAGGCTCGACTACACGTCGTACGCCTTGCCAAATAAATAGTAATGCAAGGGTGGAAAACATGATTTTCTTGGAAACGAAAAGGTAACATGAAGACCTAAGCGCAAACAACCCAAAAGCCCTTCGCTCAAATCACAAGTAAATCCAACTAGCCTTTAAGTAAAATTTCGGCAGCATATCCCTTGTGTTTACCTATTTTCCAGCCATCATGGCTTCATTAATTCCTCAAATCAGTCTCAACATCTCACACAAAATTCATCTCATTTCCCAAAAGCAGTTCACTAGGCTCAAAGTAGTACAAGTACAAAAGTTAGCTAGGAAATGACCGGAATGAAAACAATCCCTAAAACATGCAAACAAATACAAGGAGACTCGATAACGAGTCATAAACCAATGCCAAATATGACCCCAATAGGGTTCCATAAACATATACAAACATTAAAGAAACCAGAAAATTCGAACATGCAATTAACTTTGGCCCTGAAAAAAAAATAGGTTTTGACTTTACTTTGCGGTAATAGCACCAAATGCACTACGATTATCGGATGAGGGTGAAAGACCCACCATTTCGAAGATAAAAGACAGGGCTACAACTTCACAGAAGGTCACTCAACCCAGTTTTGAGTGAAAATAGGTCAAAAATGCAAGATACTTCATCAACAACGTAAAACAGATTCACCAAAACGCATTCTAGCGGAAACATCATAACTCAGGCTCTACAAGTCCAAATCCAGAAATTCCAAAACCAGATGAAAGCTAAGAAACAGGGATAAATTTAATCAGAAGGCCTCAACAACCAATTCCGAAGCAATTCCAGCCAAAACAACCAATTACAGTCGCAAATCCCAATTTCGGGTAAAACCAGAACAGCAATAGTAATTTCGATTTTTCTCACTCTACATTACTCCGATTGACCTGAAATTTTGTAGGCACCTATAAAATGTCATTGCCTACAACTTTCATGTTTTAAGCCAAGGCCAATTCTGTGACGACCCCACCTCCACCTAAGGCGTACCAAAGGGTTCGGCGGACCGCCTGCCCAGCTCTCGCCAGGACTCACTCACTATCTCAATCGAGTCATGTACACACATCCATGAACCATAAATAACATTCACAATTCAAGCTTATAATTTACATTGATAGAAATCGAGGTACAAAGCCTCAATACACCAAACTAGTTCAAAATGTATACAATCCAAGTACAACATGTTCCATTCGAGGAATAGCGCAAGTACAAGTCAAAAGTCAAAACAATTTCAAGAGCAACTAGACTACGCTAGTCTGTTCACGACTCACGCCTCACTCGTATTCCTGTAAGGAAAACAAATAGCGTGGAATGAGCTAAAAGCCCAGTGAGGTTTCAAATAACAAATTGCCCATTTTAAAAGTATGAATATCCATGTAGCAAGTTAACGGCATCAAAACTCATAAGAGTGGACAATAATATTTCAAGTAGCAAATTTCCAAATGAGCACGTATAAAGTGCTTTTCGATTTTCAAAAGGAACAGCAATCCAATAAGCAATAATCACTTTCAAGTATAAGGATACGGAAGGCTCTCAGGAGCCAAATTTCCATTGCATCTCCAGAGCTTGATCAAGTAACAGTTGACACTCCGTCAACTTTCAAGTAGGTAACCAATCCAGTAGAACACCACTTACACGACTCTCCGTCCACCGTTCACCCCCTACTGGGCCCAAAATCCTCAATAAACACGTGTGGTAATACTCGAGTATACCGTTTAGCCGAGGAGATATCACTCCACTCGACAAAACAAGAGACCCAGGGTTCGTTACCCAATCGACCAAGCCCTTGCCGGCTCGACTCAAGTAACTTGCCGCAGGGTTTCTGGAATTCCAGGAAGTGCGCGCACCACAATCAAGTATATCAAGTCAATTGCAATCCATAAACAAGTACAAGTCACGTAAGGGCAAGTGCGATAAAGTACACTCTTGCCCTATCAATTCACGTATATAACATGTACTCATATTGGTCACGTATCAAGTTCAAGTATCAAGTTCAATTCGGTATTTGAAAGCACTCACCAAAAGATATAGTGCTTCAAGTATTCACGTTCAATTACACTCCAGGCTTGGAGTCCAGATCTGCGATAAAAATTCCAGTTTGAGAACTTTGAAACACGAGTCGAATTCGAAACGTTAACATTCCATTCATTAAAAATCGACCAATTGAAATTCATTTGAAAGACACTCGCGAAACACTTGCTCGCTTTTCAAATCATAAGGTTTTGTAGCATAAATACTTGGAAATAACACTTGAGTTGAAAGTACATGGAAATACAAGTTTACATTGGCCATTAAGTCTTTTCCTCAAGGTACGAGCTCGACCAAGTCTTAACATATAACACTCAAGAAACATAGTAGCAAAGGTCTTTACTAGTTCAAGTGATAAATACTTAACCTTCACTCAAGTCGCTAATATAGTTTTCTAGTCCTCGAGTAAAAATTCGGGCAGCATGCCCTTTGTGTTTACCTAATTTTCCAGCCTTTTAGGCTTCATTGTTTTTCTCAAACACAACCCAACATTATACATATCAGCAATTCATGTCAAGAGCCGTTCCATAGGCTCACAATATCATAATAACAAGAATCGTATTAAGTACAAGTGCAGAAATTCAATTTAGTTCAAAACAGATTTGACGTACAAATGCGGAAATAACATATCCGAGGCTACGCTTATCGGATTAAAATGAAACCTATGCCGTTTCGAAGCTAAGATACAGAGCTACAATATTCATGAAGGTCACTTAGTCCATTTCCTAATGTAACTTAGTAAAAATCTCAGACTACTAAACCAGAAACCAATTCATCGGCTGTTTAAACGCATTATGCTGTAGCGGACCTAACTCAGTGTACACAAGTCCGAATCAGGTTTTCTTTGAGGCATTTTAAAGCTACTTCAGAACACTACAACTTTTATGTTTTGGCCCAGAGCTAAATCAGAATGGATCCTGATCAAAAATCGTGATAAACTGGACTGAACTGAAGAAACGGACTGCTGGGAAATTCTTAAAACAGCAAGGGTATTTTGGACTTTTCACGACCTCCGTTGCTCCGATTGAGCTGAAATTTTACAGGAACCTATAAAATGCCATTCTCTACAACTTTCCTTCTTTGACCAAAGGCCAAATCGGCCTCTAACATATAGATACAATTTCGGACAGAATGCTTGGGAAATTTTCCAGAAATCTGGAATGTTTAGCTCTAAGTGTAATTTCCTCAAATTTCTGGTTCTAATCACCACTAAACAACCTTATATAACCTTAATTGCAACATTTACACATCATACATCACATTGAGCAGAAAATCAGAACCCCTAGTTCATCAAATAAATTGGGGAAAACCTCTAAATCATGCTAATCATCCATGATTCCACCACTATAATCAAACTACTAGCTTAATTTAACAAAATCAAAAGCAAAACTTAGAGAGATGAGTTCTCTTACCTTGGTTAGAAGTCTCTAAAAGCAGCCCCAAGCTTTCCTTTTCCAAACTTTCACCACCAAACACTAACTAACCACTCAAAGACAAGATTAATCGGTTTCTTTTGTTTGATTTCTCACTTTGTTGGTGGATTGAAGAAGAAATGGAGAAGAGTTTTGTTTTTCCTCTCTTGTTCTTACTCTCTCTCTCTCGGCTCTTAGCAGCAGAAAATGAAGAGAAATGAAGCTGATTTTTGTCTTATAAGGAGTAAGAAGGTTAGAGTTAATTAAGACCACAATTTGGCTAACACTTGGACAATTCTTAGCCACTAATTTTTCTCTTTCTTCCCCTTGCTTATAAGCCACAAATTTCGGTCCCCTTAGCTGTAATATAAGAAGATATTTTGGCTCAAATATCAATAAGCTTGTGGTGCAAGAAAGTGGTGGTCCAGTGGTGCGTTCAAACGGTAGTGCGCGAGACCCGCCGGTTCGCGCCGTTTTTCTTGAAAACTCACGTACTAGGGTTTTTACTTCCCATTCACTAACCTTATATTACTGCTACTACTCACATATTATTTTTCACTTAAAAGTCACTTTTAATCTCCAAATTTAATCCTTACTCTGTACCGAAAATTCATCCGGCGAAAAATCGCGAAAACCCTAATTTTACTCCAAACTTGAAACCAAAGCGTAAAACCTTATTTTCTAGGTTTATTTACACTTATCATGGAATAATTGGATAGTAGGGCTTTAATAAATGATAATCTTCAAATAAAAAGAAATTTTTAAGAAAACGTTAGGAATTTTCCAATTCCAGTAATTAAAATTAGGGTTTCAATTAAAATATGAGACATTTAGGAAAACCGGTTAGTCACAAGTAAACTAGGGTTTTTGGCTACAATATTAGGGTTTCTAGTCTTTTAAACCAAAATAAGGTTTTAAATCAACCCAAAGAAATACACTTTAATATTTTCTTCACAAACAACCTCCTAATATTCGGGATGTTACAATCTCCCCTCCTTAAAAGAATTTCGTCCTCGAAATTCATACATGCACTTCGAATAACATAGGGTATTTTCCTTATATATTCGTTTCCGACTCTCAGGTCTCACTATAGCCAAAACTGAGTTAAATAGTAGGATCCAAGTGTGCCATCTCACAGATTCACTGGAACTCAAGTGATAGCCTGTCAGGCAGATCAACAGATCAGGGTAAGTAACTAAACACAAGTAATAATCTAACCATATACCGGTTGGTTGAAAAATCGAATGAGACGGACGGGAGGGTAGAACATAATCGGGGCAATATCTTAAAATGACATCAAGGAAGCATAACCAAGGGAAGAAGAAAGAAATCGGTCTTTGGCGAGACTTTCTCGACATATACTACAACCTAATCATCCTCTATAGGAACCCTAGCCAAACTATTACTCGATTCGTCCATGAAAACACTCCTGGGTGTTCAGGTACAAGAATCCACAATAAGGTAATTCACAACTCGAGCCGGCCGGTCCCAAGAGTAAATTACCCATATTAGAGATTCCTACCCAGCATACATATCTAAGGTCCCCAACAATAGACAATTGTTCCACACTTAACAAGTCAATCCCCACAGTCCAAGAACCTTCTCCCGGCACGAGCTCGATAGGAGCTCTGATACCATCTGTGACGACCCCACCTCCACCTAAGGCGTACCAAAGGGTTCGGCGGACCGCCTGCCCAGCTCTCGCCAGGACTCACTCACTATCTCAATCGAGTCATGTACACACATCCATGAACCATAAATAACATTCACAATTCAAGCTTATAATTTACATTGATAGAAATCGAGGTACAAAGCCTCAATACACCAAACTAGTTCAAAATGTATACAATCCAAGTACAACATGTTCCATTCGAGGAATAGCGCAAGTACAAGTCAAAAGTCAAAACAATTTCAAGAGCAACTAGACTACGCTAGTCTGTTCACGACTCACGCCTCACTCGTATTCCTGTAAGGAAAACAAATAGCGTGGAATGAGCTAAAAGCCCAGTGAGGTTTCAAATAACAAATTGCCCATTTTAAAAGTATGAATATCCATGTAGCAAGTTAACGGCATCAAAACTCATAAGAGTGGACAATAATATTTCAAGTAGCAAATTTCCAAATGAGCACGTATAAAGTGCTTTTTCGATTTTCAAAAGGAACAGCAATCCAATAAGCAATAATCACTTTCAAGTATAAGGATACGGAAGGCTCTCAGGAGCCAAATTTCCATTGCATCTCCAGAGCTTGATCAAGTAACAGTTGACACTCCGTCAACTTTCAAGTAGGTAACCAATCCAGTAGAACACCACTTACACGACTCTCCGTCCACCGTTCACCCCCTACTGGGCCCAAAATCCTCAATAAACACGTGTGGTAATACTCGAGTATACCGTTTAGCCGAGGAGATATCACTCCACTCGACAAAACAAGAGACCCAGGGTTCGTTACCCAATCGACCAAGCCCTTGCCGGCTCGACTCAAGTAACTTGCCGCAGGGTTTCTGGAATTCCAGGAAGTGCGCGCACCACAATCAAGTATATCAAGTCAATTGCAATCCATAAACAAGTACAAGTCACGTAAGGGCAAGTGCGATAAAGTACACTCTTGCCCTATCAATTCACGTATATAACATGTACTCATATTGGTCACGTATCAAGTTCAAGTATCAAGTTCAATTCGGTATTTGAAAGCACTCACCAAAAGATATAGTGCTTCAAGTATTCACGTTCAATTACACTCCAGGCTTGGAGTCCAGATCTGCGATAAAAATTCCAGTTTGAGAACTTTGAAACACGAGTCGAATTCGAAACGTTAACATTCCATTCATTAAAAATCGACCAATTGAAATTCATTTGAAAGACACTCGCGAAACACTTGCTCGCTTTTCAAATCATAAGGTTTTGTAGCATAAATACTTGGAAATAACACTTGAGTTGAAAGTACATGGAAATACAAGTTTACATTGGCCATTAAGTCTTTTCCTCAAGGTACGAGCTCGACCAAGTCTTAACATATAACACTCAAGAAACATGGTAGCAAAGGTCTTTACTAGTTCAAGTGATAAATACTTAACCTTCACTCAAGTCGCTAATATAGTTTTCTAGTCCTCGAGTAAAAATTCGGGCAGCATGCCCTTTGTGTTTACCTAATTTTCCAGCCTTTTAGGCTTCATTGTTTTTCTCAAACACAACCCAACATTATACATATCAGCAATTCATGTCAAGAGCCGTTCCATAGGCTCACAATATCATAATAACAAGAATCGTATTAAGTACAAGTGCAGAAATTCAATTTAGTTCAAAACAGATTTGACGTACAAATGCGGAAATAACATATCCGAGGCTACGCTTATCGGATTAAAATGAAACCTATGCCGTTTCTAAGCTAAGATACAGAGCTACAATATTCATGAAGGTCACTTAGTCCATTTCCTAATGTAACTTAGTAAAAATCTCAGACTACTAAACCAGAAACCAATTCATCGGCTGTTTAAACGCATTATGCTGTAGCGGACCTAACTCAGTGTACACAAGTCCGAATCAGGTTTTCTTTGAGGCATTTTAAAGCTACTTCAGAACACTACAACTTTTATGTTTTGGCCCAGAGCTAAATCAGAATGGATCCTGATCAAAAATCGTGATAAACTGGACTGAACTGAAGAAACGGACTGCTGGGAAATTCTTAAAACAGCAAGGGTATTTTGGACTTTTCACGACCTCCGTTGCTCCGATTGAGCTGAAATTTTACAGGAACCTATAAAATGCCATTCTCTACAACTTTCCTTCTTTGACCAAAGGCCAAATCGGCCTCTAACATATAGATACAATTTCGGACAGAATGCTTGGGAAATTTTCCAGAAATCTGGAATGTTTAGCTCTAAGTGTAATTTCCTCAAATTTCTGGTTCTAATCACCACTAAACAACCTTATATAACCTTAATTGCAACATTTACACATCATACATCACATTGAGCAGAAAATCAGAACCCCTAGTTCATCAAATAAATTGGGGAAAACCTCTAAATCATGCTAATCATCCATGATTCCACCACTATAATCAAACTACTAGCTTAATTTAACAAAATCAAAAGCAAAACTTAGAGAGATGAGTTCTCTTACCTTGGTTAGAAGTCTCTAAAAGCAGCCCCAAGCTTTCCTTTTCCAAACTTTCACCACCAAACACTAACTAACCACTCAAAGACAAGATTAATCGGTTTCTTTTGTTTGATTTCTCACTTTGTTGGTGGATTGAAGAAGAAATGGAGAAGAGTTTTGTTTTTCCTCTCTTGTTCTTACTCTCTCTCTCTCTCGGCTCTTAGCAGCAGAAAATGAAGAGAAATGAAGCTGATTTTTGTCTTATAAGGAGTAGGAAGGTTAGAGTTAATTAAGACCACAATTTGGCTAACACTTGGACAATTCTTAGCCACTAATTTTTCTCTTTCTTCCCCTTGCTTATAAGCCACAAATTTCGGTCCCCTTAGCTGTAATATAAGAAGATATTTTGGCTCAAATATCAATAAGCTTGTGGTGCAAGAAAGTGGTGGTCCAGTGGTGCGTTCAAACGGTAGTGCGCGGGACCCGCCGGTTCGCGCCGTTTTTCTTAAAAACTCACGTACTAGGGTTTTTACTTCCCATTCACTAACCTTATATTACTGCTACTACTCACATATTATTTTTCACTTAAAAGTCACTTTTAATCTCCAAATTTAATCCTTACTCTGTACCGAAAATTCATCCGGCGAAAAATCGCGAAAACCCTAATTTTACTCCAAACTTGAAACCAAAGCGTAAAACCTTATTTTCTAGGTTTATTTACACTTATCATGGAATAATTGGATAGTAGGGCTTTAATAAATGATAATCTTCAAATAAAAAGAAATTTTTAAGAAAACGTGAGGAATTTTCCAATTCCAGTAATTAAAATTAGGGTTTCAATTAAAATATGAGACATTTAGGAAAACCGGTTAGTCACAAGTAAACTAGGGTTTTTGGCTACAATATTAGGGTTTCTAGTCTTTTAAACCAAAATAAGGTTTTAAATCAACCCAAAGAAATACACTTTAATATTTTCTTCACAAACAACCTCCTAATATTCGGGATGTTACAAATTCGGCCTCTATCTAGGACCAAAAATTTCGGACAGAATGAAGAACCAAGAACCCTAATTTTCCAGAATTTCTTCCAAAACAGAAATTGATTGCAATTGTCCACTTTTTCCACCTTCTAGATGCCTTATATACCATTTCCAATCATCATATATAGCCACACAATCATGTTCATATTAAAACAGAAAAATCCCCAAAAATAATAAAATTTCATCAATTCAACCACAACTCAAGATATAACCCATAAATTTGCATCTTATACAACCACTAAGCATGATTTAAGCATCAAATAAGGGAGGAGGGTGGTTCTTCATGACTTACCTTTAAAACAAGAGAGAGAGAGCTATGGGTCACCTCAACCTTCCAAATAACTTCACCAATCACCTCAAAATCACTAAGTGAAGAGGTTTTATGGAACAAAAGTAAGACTAAGTAGTTGTTTTGATGATTTGGAGCAAGATGAAATCAAGAACTTGGAGAGTTTTTTTTTCTTCTTCTTGTCAAGAGAGGTTCGGCCACAAGCTTGGAAGAAATGGAAGCTTTTTAGTCAATTTTTGGGTTTATGTAATAAATGGTAAAAGGATAAATAGTAAGTCAAATTGAAGATGGAATCTCTAAGTGACACATGTCACTTTCATTAATTACTTGCCTAACTTTTGTCTCTCTCACACCAACCAACCTCTAAATATCTCATAACACCCGATAAAATAATTCCAATATCCAAAACTTAACCTAATTGGCCGAAATTTTCTGAACTTTTCGCACTAGTGGGTCCCACGTCCGGTATACGTTCTTAATTTCTCAAAATCTATTCGATACTAGAAAAATCATCTAAAAACTATATCTGCTCCTTAAAATTATATAAAAAAAATTTCTGATCACGAAAATGCAGAAAACAAGCCATGAAAAATTCTAAAACCTAGAAAATGAAAATTACGGGTTCTCACATCAGTCATGTCAAGTACAAACATGGACAATCCCCAAGGAAATGGCCTTATCAAAAGAAATATACACGTAGCTAATCTAGCCGTACAAAATGATTAGCTAAGGCCCTTCTCCATATTTGCCCTATATACAAAACCAAAACTATCCAAAACAACTCTAGGAGTCGTAATCTAGACCGATGACGAGCTATGAGACCCACCCGACGGAGTGGATCCAACCCCAGCCTCAGGACCCGCGCATGAGTCCTCGTCACTCACGCCCTCAACCACGTCCGCGCAAAGATTCAGGATCGATGCAGCTCGAATCTTCACCTTGCGAGCTCGCTTACTCTCGCGCTCTCGGACTTCCCTAAGCTGAGCACAGAGGTCATCAACCCTATCCTCTGCCTCAAGTACATCGTCCTTCGGGCCATCAATGCGCTCGGCCTGTCTCTCATTGGCCGCCCTAAGTTGGGTCACCTCGGACTCCAGTCGAGCATTCTCTCCGGCCAACTCCTTACGCTCCTTGTCCACTGCAAACACGAGAGCGTTAGGATAGGCATACTTATGTCGACACTCGCAACGTCGGAGGCGATTAGACGGGCTCCAACGCACGACGGCCCCTCCTGGCCGTATCTGGTATGGTATCACTGGGAGTGCTCCGCGAGATCTCTCGCCCGGTGGACTATCACTAGGCTCACCCTGTCCGGCCATCCTACACCAAAAGAGCAATTAACCATAAATAAGCTTAAAGGCCATATACAAAGAACCCACAAATCAAGCATCTCTATTACACCCAGGCTAATTCAAACCTAGGCTCTGATACCACCTGTGACAGCCCCACCTTCCCCTAAGGCGAACCAGAGGGGTTAGCGGACTGCCTGCCCAGCTCTCGCCAGGACTAACAGTGCAATTAGAGCGATCTATTGCGTTCCGGAACTTATAACGCACGCAAACGAGTCAAAATGGCAAAATAACCCAAAATAAAAAAAAATAAATCCGGAGTCGGTCATGAATAGTAACCGACCCGTCAGATTCCAACCAAATAGCAAGCAAACATTCACATCTTGAACTTTAGCAATTACAACCCAAAGTGACATACAAAAGTTTTCAAAAGTTCATATATACACGGGTTGCCAAATTAAAAGTGAAAACGGCCCTAAAGATACATTTAGGGTTTCACTTCAAATACAAAACAAAAGAGATATTCATCAAGTTCATTCGGCAACCATCTATCAAGATTCATTCCAAAAGAGTCATATTCCTGTAAGGAAAACAAAAGGAATGGTGTGAGCTAATTGCCCAGTGAGATTACTACTCAAGCAACCAAGTTCATAGATGCATCAAGCTTCTCAGTCCAATTCATCAAGAGTAAATAAAAACACACATCAATAATAAGGATAAAAGGATACGGGCGGCTCTCAAGAGCCCTTTTCCTCGTTGGCATTCTTGATCGGATCGCATTGACTCTCCGTCAATGTTTAAAAGTAACCAACCGTAGACTCCACTTTACTTCCGTTCCTTCCACCTAACATCCCCCTACCGGGCCCGAAATCCAAACACTTGCACTTTGGTATTACTCGAGTAAACCGGAATCAAGAGTCTTTCATACTACAAGATTCCATATAACACTTCCCCAAGGCACATTAATTGGCACGACCAAGCCCTCGCCGGCTCGATTCAATCAACTACCAATGGGGTTGAGCTCATTGATAACAATTGTAGTCGTTGGATACTCGTCCACGACACCAAGTCATGTACTTTCATTTCAAGTAACATTTCGTGTAACATTCCAATCACATGATAACAAGGATATAAGGCACATAGTGAGAGCGATAAAGTACACTTTCACTTCAAGCAATTAACATTCAAAGCACCAAGTTCAAGTATCAAAGCCATATATTAACACACAAGTGAGTAGTACACTCACCAAGCTCGCAAATGCGGTTTCATGCACTTCCGTCAAAAGAACGTTGTGCACCAACGTCACGCCCTAAAACATGCAAACAAGTACAATGAGACTCGATAACGAGTCATAAACCAATGCCAAATACAACCCCAATAGGGTCCCATAAGCATATACAAACATTAGAGGAAACCAGAAAATGCGGAAATGCAATTAGCTTTGGCCCTAAAAAAAAACAGTTTTTGACCTCTTTTTGCTGTAATGGCACCCAAGGCACTACGATTACCGGATGAAGGTGCAAGACCCACCTTTTCGAAGCTAAAAGACAGGGATACAACATTACAGAAGGTCACTCAACCCAGTTTTGAGTGCAACTAGGTCAAAAATGCAAGATACTACACCAGAATCACAAAAACAGATTCACAGAACGCATTCTAGCGGAAACATCATAAATCAGGCTATCCAAGTCCAAATCCAGAAATTCCAAAACCAGATGAAAGCTAATAAACAGGGATACATTTCATAACAAGACCTCAACAATCAATTCTGAAGAAATTCCAGCCAAAACAACCAATTACAGGCGCAATTCTTACATTCGGATAAAACCAGAACAGTAAGGGTAATTTCGACTTTTCTCATTCTACGCTACTCCGATTGACCTGAAATTTTGTACACACCTCTAAAATGTCATTCCCTACAACTTTCATGTTTTAAGCCAAGGCCAATTAGGCCTATAACTAGGAGCCATAAATTCGGGCAGAATGTTCCCTAACCAAAACCTAACTTTCCAAAATTTCTTCCAATTCAGCAATTGTTTGCAATTAACCACTTTTCCCACCTCTTAGAGTCATTAAATACCATTTAAAATCATCATAGATAGCCACACAATCATGCTCATATTAAAACAGAAAAATCCCCAAAAATAATAAAACTTCATCACTACAACCACAAATCAAGAAATAATCCATAAACTTGCATCTCATACTATCACTAAGCATGATTTAAGCATCAATTAAGAGAGGAGAGTAGTTCTTCACAACTCACCTTAGAAACAAGAGAGAGAGAGCAATAGGTCCTCCTAGCTTTCCAAATAACTTCACAAATCAACTCACTAACACTAATTGAAGAGGTTTTATGGAGAAATTGCAAGTTTCAATGGTTGGTTGGATGGATTTGAGCTAAATGGAAACAAAACTTGAAGAGTTTCTTCCTTTCTTTTTGAGAGAAAGAGCCGGCCACAATGAAGAGAAAAATAGAGAAATTTTGGTTGTTTTTTTTTTATTTATTTAGTCAATTGGTAAGACCATGAATAGTGGTCTTAAAGGTAAACCCACTCAAATGGTGACACTTGTCACCTTTTGTTAAATACTTACCTAACTTGTCTCTCTTATACCAATCCACTTAGCACCCTCTACTTATCTCTTAACACCCGGTAAATTAATTCCAGTATTCAAAACTTAACCTAGTTGGCCGAATTTTTCCGAACTTCTCGCACTAGTGGGTCTCACGTTCGGTATACGCTCTTAATTTCTCAAAAATCTATTTGATACTATAAAAATCATCTAAAACCTATATCTGCTCCTTAAAATTATCTCGAAATGTTTCTAATCACGAAAATGCAGAAAACAAGCCATGAAAAATCCTAAAACCTAGAAAATAACAAATTACGGGTTCTCACATTCTCTCCCCCTTAAAAGAATTTCGCCCTGGAAATTTCTCACCTTAACTCACGAAAAGGTTAGGGTATTTCGTTCGCATTTCTTCTTCCACTTCCCAGGTAGCTTCCTCTACCCCATGGTTTCTCCACAGTATCTTCACCAATGGAATCTGCTTGCTTCTTAGCTCTTTGACTTTCCGGTCAAGCACTTGGACAGGTTTTTCTTCGTAAGCAAGCGATTCGTCCACGTCGATCTCCTCTGGTTGTAAGACATGGGAGGGGTCGGGATAGTACTTCTTGAGCATTGAAACGTGGAAAACGTCGTGAATTCTCGAGAGACTTGACGGCAGTTCTAGTCTATACGCTACCGCACCTATCCTCTGCAAGATCTTGTAAGGTCCGACAAACCTCGGTTGAAGCTTCTTTCCTTTGCCTGCCGTGACACTCCGTAAAGGGGTGACTTTAAGAAATACATGGTCTCCAACCTCGAACTTCAAATCTTTCCTTCTATTGTCTGCGTAGCTCTTTTGTCGGCTTTGAGCTGTTTGGAGTCGTTGCCGTATCAACTTGACCTTTTCTCGAGCTTCCTCCATCCAAGGAATAGTTGCTGGATCCAGTGCCTTCCTCTCGCCAACTTCATCCCAATAGATTGGTGATCGGCATTTTCGTCCATATAGTGCTTCATATGGAGCCATTTGAATCGACGAATGGTAGCTGTTGTTGTATGCAAACTCTACTAAGGTCATGTGTTGACCCCAGTTGCCTCCAAAATCCAGAATGCAAGTTCGTAGCATGTCCTCGAGAGTTTGAATGGTTCGTTCCGATTGTCCATCCGTCTGAGGGTGATAGGTGGTGCTTAGATTCAGTTTAGTCCCTAGAGTCTCCTGGAACTTCTGCCAAAACTGACATATAAATCGGGGATCTCTATCGGAGACGATGCTTACAGGAACACCGTGCAGCTTTACGATCTCGTCCATGTACAGGTGGGCCAACTTGTCCATGGAATACTTCATGTTCACCGGCAAGAAATGGGCCGACTTGGTTAATCGATCGATGATCACCCAAACGGCATCGTGCCCTCTTTGCGTTCGCGGCAAACCTGAAACGAAGTCCATGGTGATGTTTTCCCACTTCCATTCAGGTATCTCAAGGGGTTGTAACAAACCCGATGGTTTTTGATGCTCGGCTTTAACCTGTTGGCAAATGAGACATTTTTGCACATACAAAGCGATTTCCTTCTTCATATTGTCCCACCAATAGGTTCCTTTCAGGTCTTGGTACATTTTACTGCTACCCGGATGGATTGTATACTTGGATCGATGAGCTTCCTCGAGAATCTCCGTTTTCAATGGTTCATCCTTCGGCACCACTATTCGGTTTCGGTATTTTAAAATACCCTCAGGACCAAAATTGAAATCAGTGGTTTCTCCTCTTCCCACTTTCTCTCCCCACTTCTGTACCAATGAATCTTCCTTTTAAGCTTCTTTAATTCTTTCCAAGAAAGTGGAAGTCACTTGAATATTGCCAAAAATCACCTTATGGCTCCCAAAGCAGGGTTTCCATTCGCAAACCAACTCAAGCAAATTCCACTCTGTAATCATTAAGCTTGCGACCTGAGTTTTGCGACTTAGGGCATCGGCCACCACGTTTGCTTTTCCCGGATGATAATTGATGGTACAGTCGTAATCTTCCAGAAATTCCATCCACCGCCGTTGCCTCATGTTCAATTCCTTCTGTGAGAAGAGATACCTCAAGCTTTTGTGGTCGGAGTAAACTTCGAAAGTTACCCCATATAAGTAGTGTCTCCACTTTTTAAGAGCGAAAACAACGGCAGCTAGCTCCAGATCGTGGGTTGGGTAATTCTGTTCGTGGGGTTTCAACTTCCTCGAGGCAAAAGATATCACATTTCGGTTTTGCATTAATACACAACCCAAGCCTTCTCGTGACGCGTCCGTATATACAGCAAACCCGTCACCTCCTTTAGGTTTCACCTCATTCCCCTTATTCGGTCCCGTATTGGTCTTTGACGTGGTTTGAGCTCCCCTTCCTTCTTGCGTTAAAAATGGACAGGTAGCAAGCTGGTGGTCTGCGCTTCCGCAACGCAGACATTTGCCTCCCTTCTTCCAGCAATTATCTTCAGAATGATTCGGCTTTCCGCAGTACCCGCAAGGTGTAGACACCAAATTTTAAAAGATAATTTTTATCCTAATTTTGTTTTATTTTTAGTAATAATTCTCTTAATTCCATGATTTTTGGTTCTTAGACTTTTACCATTTATATAGCACTTTAGTATTTTTAGATTATTATTATCTATTATTTTATTTCTATTTTATTTTTAGTTGTATTTTGTATTCATTTTGGGCTCTCTTAGCTATTTATTTATTTATTTTTATTATTATAAGACTTTTTGCATAAACTTTTGCCAAAAAGAGAGAAAATTGGGGAAAAATATGTTTTATTTCTTTTTATTAAAAAAAAAGTAAAGAAAAAAGAAAAAAGGAAAAGAGGAAAATCTTAGTTTTTTATTTTATTTTTCGGGTACTAATTTGGTATATTTTATTTAAGTTTGTTTAAATTGTTATTTTTGTATTATTGTTATTTATTTAAGAAAAAAAAGGGAAAAAAAAAAGAAAAAAGAAGGAAACCCGAGAGCGGGTTTTGGGCTGTTTAAGAGGGTCTGAAAAAACAAAAAGGGAAAACATTCGGTTTCAGCCGCAGCAGAAGAAAATTGCAGCTGCATTTTCTCAGCTATTTCTTTGGCCTTAGGGTTAGCTCCGTCCGATGATCACAGTACAGTCCACCTGGCTTAGTCTAGAAATCTCAATGGTTAAGTATCAGGAACCATCAGATGGTTCCCCAAAAATGCAGTCGGCTTCATCCAACCATTGCTGAGAGGGTTTTAGTTTTCTGGGGCCATATAAAAGAAAGGGGAGACGGCGGATAAAAAAAAAATGGGGGGACGGCTAGAAAAGAAAACCAACGAGAGAGCTTGACGACGGGGAGAGCTAGAAAGAAAGATAGAGAGGAGAGAGAATATCTGACGGCAGGGAGAGAAAAAACAAGAGGTGTGGCGGCGTAAGAGAAACTGGGGGTTAGCTAGCAAGAGAGATTTCCTTTGGGTGGCGGCTGAGAGCAACGGAGAGGAAAGCGACGGGCTGGAAAAGATGAACTTCGCGGGAGATTGACTAACAGGAGAACTGAGGAGAGAAAAGAAATCCGAGAGGAGGTTTTCAACCGAGCAAAGATCCTTTCTTTCGACCCTTTCAGACCTTGATTTGCTTTTCAAAAGGCTAAAGGTAACATCTTCTAATCTGTTTGTTCCTCGGTTACTTGGTTTATATCAAACAAGAAAAAATATATATTAGTTTCTGCGTTACATCCATTGCTATGGGTCTATTGTGTTCTTGAATTTGGCTAAGGGTGTAGAGGATCTCACAAGTTTAGACTGGGTTGAGGCTAGAGGTTTATTTCCCTATCAGGTCATGACATAGATTGGTTCTGTGGTTGGTGTTCGTGTAAAGAATGAGAGAAAAACCAAAGAGACAGTATGTCATTTAACAGTTGGGACTCTTCATGCCGCCCTCGTTGATCGTTTTCCTTTCTGTGGATTTGTGTATCTCCCTTTTATGCTGGCTTCTGGGTAGTAATAGACACAAGATGCATGTTTTGCTGGTTTAGGACTGATTCGAAACATCCGCATGCGGAGGACGAACTTACACATCCTCAGAAAATTTTCGAACCTAGATTTTTTTTTCTCTCTTGTGTAAGTTACGGCTGTTTGGTCGTTGATGTTTTGATTTGGTAGCCATTTGACTGGGACACTATGTGCAAGTGTGTCATGAAGTAATGTATCAATATGGGGTAGATTGCCGCTGCATTATGGCACCTGATTGTGGTAGCAATGGCCATTTCGTTGTTGCTGAGTTTCTTGCTTTACATTGGTGCTGCACTTTCATTTCTAGTAAGATTATTGGAGCCTTTGTAGTTGGGCTTAGCTATTGAACTAGTATAAATCTGTTTGAATTCTTGCGTGCAAACATAGTTCGGCTAAAGTAAATCAAACGCAGCAACAACATTGCCGAAAGGCATGGCTGGAAATTGTCGCAAGTTTCATTCTTTCTTTTGCTGCATTTGTGTCCTGTTGCTTGGACTGGTTTTTCTGGGATAGTTTGAAGCTTTGCACTAGATTTTGAGTTGCTTCATATAGGACTCTTTGTTGGGTGATGAAGTTTCATTTCAAGAAATCACAAGGCTGGATTTACTTTTCTATCGCTGCACATGTCTTCCATTTGGTTCTTCATTTGCCTCCATTTGATCTTAAATGGTTCACGGTCCATGACTGGATTCTGTGAATGAAAGTGTTTATATGTTAAGTGATGTTGAGTGATGGTTTTTGCTAGCTTATGTCCGAAATCTTGCATGAAATCTGCATCGCATTTGAGAGCTTAATGTTATAGAAGCCACGGCTGGAATATTGCAGAATACAGAGAAAGCTTGGTTCGTTTGGCTTGCCTGAAGCATTTGCATGTTTCTTTGCATGGAAATAGTTTCCAATAATCACACCTTGACCCCTTGGCTTGTGTTTCATGCTACTATGGCCCATAAAGTGGGAAAAGTTAAACAATTTTGTCCCTTTGACATGTTGTTTTCTCTTGGTATGCTTTAATTTGATTCTTGGACAGAATATTCATGAGTGGTGGAGTGAATTTTCGGGGATTTAATGGTTCATGACAGTTTCATAGTTTTGGTACAAATTTGGGAATTTGATTGTTTAAATATAGAGATTTATTTCCTATTCTTCTTCTTGTGAAATTTTGGCATTTGGTTTTAATACATCTCATTTTAAGCCATCAATTCTAAAAGTTTAAACCCTTTTCAAATTTGTTAGTTATCTTAATTAGGTCCCTATTGCTCTAATTTCTTGCGTATAGATGATTTTCATTTTATAAAATACTTTAAGTAATTATATTTTGTGTTTGATTTTTCATTTTCGTGTTTAATTTCCATTTTTATGCTTAATTCTCGTTTCATGTAATTATTTGTTAAATTAAAGTGGTGCCTTGACCTCGTTATTGTTTTGAAGTTAATTCTTCCTTCATTTGGTTACCATTGCAAGGGAGGTACACTCTATCCCTTATTTTGACCTTATTCGACCCTATATGATCCAACGTGCTAAGTGAGAATTGCATGTCTACTTTGCTTTCTTTGCCTTTCCTTAATTCCTTTCATTTACTTCATTTACTTTTGCTTTTATTAAGTTATTCTTTTATGGGGTATGTGTACACCTCTTGGCTTGTAATAGATAGGGCTTGGAGAACATTTTTATTCACTTTTCCCCTTCCCCATTTGTTTTAGTTAGCCAATGTAATAGGTTCATTAGTGTGATTTGCATGCTTGCGTGCTACGTGTTACTTGCTTTCTTAGGGTCTTGCATCTAGATACCATGCTTATGTGTTATGTGTAATATGTGATTTATGTGTTTATTTGCTTTATTAGCCTTTACATGATCTATTTGGTTTACAATGAATGTGTGACGTCACCGTGGCTAGTCCAACGCTAGTCATGGTTGTCCCCTCGAGCTCTTGCAAGTCTAATGCTTGTGAGAGAGCGTAGATGTGGGCTAGTCCAACGCTAGACCCAATAGGGCCCCTTCTCGTTAGTACATACTTGCATGTTTCACTACATTTCATACATTTTTTCTTAGTTTTCTAGCATTTGGCATGATCCTGCAATCCTTTCCCCTTCATTTTAGGTTTTTGCATCCTCATGCTAGTTATAGGGTACATTTGCTTGAGAGTCCCCTTTCGGTAAGGGAAACGAGCGAGTGTGGCTACAAAATAGCCTTAGCACGCTAGTTCTTCCTTCTAATCAAAGGGAAAATTAAAATCATGAAGTTAGAAGTCATTCCCGTACCCAACTTGATGCACTCCTCTAGGTTCATGCACCTCCATTTTACCATATCACTTTTTCATTTTTTATCTACATTTTCTCACTACTTATATTTTTCTCACTCCACATGCCATGTTCACACATTTCTCTTCTTTCCGTATCACTTACTTATTTTCTACCTCACAAATTGCACCCAATTGTACCTAGATGCATTTACTACTATTATACCATATTTTCATCCACTTGCACACAAACACCTTTATTTTCTCAATTGGCACACATGCACTTTTCTTACATTTGCACACATGCACTTTTCTTTCATTGGCACACTTGCACTTACATTTGTATTTTTATGGTATTTTATTTTTGCATTCTTCTTACACTTTCACACTTGCATTCATATTTGGGTCCTCATTTGCATTACCCGTGCCCTCTATGAGAGTTTTCCTTATTGGCCATCACAACTCATGTGATTGGGACCAAAAAGCCTCATAAGAGACATTTTAGATTTAGGATTGCATTTTTTTCATATCCATTAGTCATATCCAACATGCAACGCATATTTTGGGTAGAAGAATTAGGAAAAGTAGGGCTAAGTCACGCAACTAGCTTTGGCTAGGGTAAGGGAGTGCCTTAGGCTTTGCCTTTGTCTTCTCCCTTATCAAATGTGACCCCTGATCCCTTTCTTTGGTTACGTAGACCTAAGAGTTCTTTAAAAAGGGTTTGTTCGCTTTTCTTTTCCAAAAAAAAAAATCACTTTTTGGGTGACTTGGTACACCCTAACTCTATACCAAGTGGCGACTCCATTTTCCATTCAAAAACCCTTTTTGAACTTTGTTTGGCCAAACCGTCGCATTTCACAATCCCACGGCCTTTTATTTTCATTTTCACACACATTCACATACATATCCCACACACTACTTTCACATACTCAAAAAGTGGGGCGCGACACAAGGTCCACAGGACGCCGAACCTGAACCCTTCTGGAAGTTTCCACCTTGGCCTCTCCCGGCTGGGCCGCCCCTCTGCTGGAACCTGACTGTCGTCCACCTCCAGCTCCGCGTCCAAACTTTGAGGGAGTTCATTTGTCCCCTTGTCCAGAACTGCTTCCAGGAAAGCCCCACTTTTTCGCCTGGAAGTTCCGAACCTGCAATCGAGCACTCTCTACCCTTTGGGCCTTTTCTACGACCTCGCTAAAAGCATTGATTTGAGCCACTGCGAGGTCCTTTTGGATTTCGACGTTCAAGCCCTGAATGAAACACCTAATTCGCCGTTGCTCCGTCATGATCAACTCAGGCGCGAATTTGGACAAACGGGTGAACTAGCTCTCATATTCAGCCACCGATTGAGTTCCTTGGCGGAGTCGGATGAACTCGTCTTCCTTCCTCTCCTGAACTAGAGGAGGGAAAAATTTCGCGTTAAATTCCCTGATGAAATTCACCCAAGTCCTGGGCGTTTGTTCCCGTTCCCATTTTTGTCATATGACGTTCCACCAGGAACGGGCCGCCCCTTCTAACTGGAATACGACAAAAGTCACCTGCCGTTCATCGGTGTAGTGCAAGGCCGCAAAAATATCGACCATCTTCTCGAGCCGTCGCTCGGCAACATCCGGATCAGGTCCCCCAATGAATTTGGGTGGAGCAAACTTTTGAAAACGTTCGAGAGCTCTGTCTTCGCTCTCGACATGGTTGCCAGGGTTTCCGGGGTTAGGGTTTGGGTTCTGGCCCTGTTGCTGCACCACTTGTGCCAGCAAGTTAGTCATTTGCTGCATAGCAGCAGCGATTTGCACATTGGAGTCAGGGTTAGGTCCAGTAGAGGTTTTCCCAGTACCCCTATCCGGTGTGGGTTGTCTATTTCCGCGCCCACGTCCCCAGTACCACTTGTTCCTTCCATAACTTTTTACTTGATCTAGGTAATGGTACTAAACCAATATAAAACAATGCATGTAAGTAAACTCAAAACCTTTCCAAACACATATATACATTCCAAGCAAGGCAAACAACACACATATATACAATCAGTCAAGTCAAGTTCAGTCATGTCAGGTACAAACATGGACAATCCCCAAGGGAATGGCCTTATCAAAAGAAATATACACGTAGCTAATCTAGCCGTACAAAATGATTAACTAAGGCCCTTCTCCCTATTTGCCCTATATACAAAACCAAAACTATCCAAAACAACTCTAGGAGTCGTAACCTAGACCGATGACGAGCTATGAGACCCACCCGACGGAGTGGATCCAACCCCAGCCTCAGGACTCGCGCATGAGTCCTCGTCACTCACGTCCTCAACCACGTCCGCGCAAAGATTCAGGATCGATGCAGCTCGAACCTTCACCTTGCGAGCTCGCTTACTCTCGCGCTCTCGGACTTCCCTAAGCTGAGCACAGAGGTCATCAACCCTATCCTCTGCCTCAAGTACATCGTCCTTCAGGCCCTCAATGCGCTCGGCCTGTCTCTCATTGGCCGCCCTAAGTTGGGTCACCTCGGACTCCAGTCGAGCATGCTCTCCGGCCAACTCCTTACGCTCCTTGTCCACTGCAAACACGAGAGCATTAGGATAGGCATACTTATGTCGGCACTCGCAACGTCGAAGGCGATTAGACGGGCTCTAACGTACGACGGCCCCTCCTGGCCGTATCTGGTATGGTATCACTGGGAGTGCTCCGCGAGGTCTCTCGCCCGGCGGACTATCACTAGGCTCACCCTGTCCGGCCATCCTACACCAAAAGAGCAATTAATCATAAATAAGCTTAAAGGCCATATACAAAGAACCCTCAAATCAAGCATCTCTATTACACCCAAGCTAATTCAAACCTAGGCTCTGATACCACCTGTGACAGCCCCACCTTCCCCTAAGGCGAACCAGAGGGGTTAGCGGACTGCCTGTCCAGCTCTCGCCAGGACTAACGGTGCAGTTTAGAGCGATCTATTTTGTTCCGGAACTTATAACGCGCGTAAACGAGTCAAAATGGCAAAATAACCCAAAAAAAAAAAATCCGGAGTCGGTCATGAATAGTAACCGACCCGTCACAATCCAACCAAATAGCAAGCAAACATTCACATCTTGAACTTTAGCAATTACAACCCAAAGTGGCATACAAAAGTTTTCAAAAGTTCATATATACACGGGTTGCCAAATTAAAAGTGAAAACGGTCCTAAAGATACATTTAGGGTTTCACTTCAAATACAAAACAAAAGAGATATTCATCAAGTTCATTCGGCAACCATCTATCAAGATTCATTCCAAAAGAGTCATATTCCTGTAAGGAAAACAAAAGGAACGGTGTGAGCTAATTGCCCAGTGAGATTACTACTCAAGCAACCAAGTTCATAGATGCATCAAGCTTCTCAGTCCAATTCATCAAGAGTAATAAAAACACACATCAATAATGAGGATAAAAGGATACGGGCGGCTCTCAAGAGCCCTTTTCCTCGTTGGCATTCTTGATCGGATCGCATTGACTCTCCGTCAATGTTTAAAAGTAACCAACCGTAGACTCCACTTTACTTCCGTTCCTTCCACCTAACATCCCCCTACCGGGCCCGAAATCCAAACACTTGCACTTTGGTATTACTCGAGTAAACCGGAATCAAGAGTCTTTCATACTACAAGATTCCATATAACACTTCCCCAAGGCACATTAATTGGCACGACCAAGCCCTCGCCGGCTCGATTCAATCAACTACCAATGGGGTTGAGCTCATTGATAACAATTGTAGTCGTTGGATACTCGTCCACGACACCAAGTCATGTACTTTCATTTCAAGTAACACTTCGTGTAACATTCCAATCACATGATAACAAGGATATAAGGCACATAGTGAGAGTGATAAAGTACATTTTCACTTCAAGCAATTAACATTCAAAGCACCAAGTTCAATTATCAAAGCCATATATTAACACACAAGTGAGTAGTACACTCACCAAGCTCGCAAATGCGGTTTCATGCACTTCCGTCAAAAGAACGTTGTGCACCAACGTCACGCCCTAAAACATGCAAACAAGTACAATGAGACTCGATAACGAGTCATAAACCAATGCCAAATACAACCCCAATAGGGTTCCATAAGCATATACAAACATTAGAGGAAACCAGAAAATGCGGAAATGCAATTAGCTTTGGCCCTGAAAAAAAACAGTTTTTGACCTCTTTTTACGGTAATGGCACCCAAGGCACTACGATTACCGGATGAAGGTGCAAGACCCACCGTTTCGAAGCTAAAAGACAGGGATACAACATTACAGAAGGTCACTCAACCCAGTTTTGAGTGCAACCAGGTCAAAAATGCAAGATACTACACCAGAATCACAAAAACAGATTCACAGAACGCATTCTAGCGGAAACATCATAAATCAAGCTATCCAAGTCCAAATCCAGAAATTCCAAAACCAGCTGAAAGCTAAAAACAGGGCTACATTTCATTAGAAGACCTCAACAACCAATTCTGAAGCAATTCCAGCCAAAACAACCAATTACAGGCGCAATTCTTACATTCGGATAAAACCAGAATAGCAAGGGTAATTTCAACTTTTCTCATTCTACGCTACTCCGATTGACCTGAAATTTTGTAGGCACCTCTAAAATGTCATTCCATACAACTTTCATGTTTTAAGCCAAGGCCAATTCGGCCTCTAACTAGGAGATTTAAATTCGGGCAGAATGTTCCCTAACCAAAACCTAACTTTCCAAAATTTCTTCCAATTCAGCAATTGTTTGCAATTAACCACTTTTCCCACCTCTTAGAGTCATTATATACCATTTCCAATCATCATAGATAGCCACACAATCATGCTCATATTAAAACAGAAAAATCCCCAAAAATAATAAAACTTCATCACTACAACCACAAATCAAGAAATAATCCATAAACTTGCATCTCATACTACCACTAAGCATGATTCAAGCATCAATTAAGAGAGGAGAGTAGCTCTTCACAACTCACCTTAGAAACAAGAGAGAGAGAGAGCAATAGGTCCTCCTAGCTTTCCAAATAACTTCACAAATCAACTCACTAACACTAATTGAAGAGGTTTTATGGAGAAATTGCAAGTTTCAATGGTTGGTTGGATGGATTTGAGCTAAATGGAAGCAAAACTTGAAGAGTTTCTTCCTTTCTTTTTGAGAGAAAGAGCCGGCCACAATGAAGAGCAAAATAGAGAAATTTTGGTTGTTTTTTTTTGATTTATTTAGTCAATTGGTAAGATCATGAATAGTGGTCTTAAAGGTAAACCCACTCAAATGGTGACACTTGTCACCTTTTATTAAATACTTACCTAACTTGTCTCTCTTATACCAATCCACTTAGCACCCTCTACTTATCTCTTAACACCCGGTAAATTAATTCCAGTATTCAAAACTTAACCTAGTTGGCCGAATTTTTCCGAACTTCTCGCACTAGTGGGTCCCACATCCGATATACGCTCTTAATTTCTCAAAATCTATTTGATACTAGAAAAATCATCTAAAACCTATATCTGCTCCTTAAAATTATCTCGAAATGTTTCTAATCACGAAAATGCAGAAAACAAGCCATGAAAAATCCTAAAACCTAGAAAATAACAAATTACGGGTTCTCACAAAAGGAATACTTCGAATTTACAAGCCAAATTCTTCTAAGGCTACCATTTACGATTACAATCCAAGAACCCAAATATAACAAAGTTTACACTTCAAATGTCTCCAATATCATACAAAAGATTTACTAGCTTCAACCAAAAACTGCTAGTCTGGAGTTCTCAACTTCCACTTCCAAAACCTGTTAAGGAATAACAATTTAGAGTGAGCTAACGCTCAGTGAGACCAAGAAAATCAAGCAAGCAAGCAAGTAGCACGAATTAAATCAAATAGCACACTTAAAAGTGACTTAACATGAATTTCATATAAGTGAGCAAGTATGGAGTAAAACACAAGTAGAAAGGATACATGAGCTCTCAGGAGCTATTCCCACGTCTCGGCCGATTCAAGCCATTTTGGGTTGACCCTCCGTCAACTCGAGTAACAACATGTCCGTAGAGTTCGGCTTACTTCCTCTACCCACTATATCACCCTCTCGGATCCGAAACCAAACAAGCACGAGGTGGCAATACTATTCGAGTATGCCAAGCAAAATCTCCAAAGATCAAGTTATAAAATTTCTCAAGGTTCACCAAACTTCTCGACCAAGCCTTGTCTGTGACGGCCCCACCTCCCCCTGAGGCGAACCAAAGGGTTCGGCGGGCCGCCTGCCCAGCTCTCGCCAGAACTCAGTCGTTTACTACAATCCTCAAATAAATTACAAGAATAAACCTCAAATATTACATCAAATTCTCCAATAATTACATGTCAAAAGCAAAGCGAAAATAATTCCCAACTATACATAAAATGATTTCCAAATCCAAATTATACAAAACATAGGCCATCCAGTCACGTGCACAAGTACTACAAGTCCTTCCTTCGCCTTGAGCCCTGTGGAGGGGAATAAAATATTTTTGGGGTGAGCTAGAAGCTCAACGAGTAACCAGAAAAATCAGTAATCAAATCGGTTTCACAATAGTTCATTTCAATGATGTCATAAATCAAATGATAAGTCCAAAAACAATTTCAACATTTACACGACATTAAATATGGAGTATCAATAATTCAAGAAACATGTACAATGGAAAGCGATAGTAACATTCATTAAAAGGATACGGTCCACATGGAGCTATTCGTTTGTTCGTTCGTTCCCCTGACTTTTCCCCTTATTCCTCCAATTGTTTAAAAATACATTTTTGTAAGTAGAATCCCTCATTCATCCTTTTGTTCGTTCATCCCTTTTCCGGACGTTGACCGGACTCCACCCATCCGGACGTAGCCGGACTACAAGGTAATACTCGAGTATACCAAATTCACCCAGGGTCACCATATCGCCCGACCGAGTCCGCTGCTGGCTCGAGTCGATCGGTAACAAAGGGCAGTGGCCAGTTCAGCCAAAAGGCTTACATTCATGCACAAGTAACATTTAATCCTTAATCATTGAAAATTTCACATTTATTTTAGGTCGAGTGCGATAAAGTACACACTCGCCCAGAAAACTCGTTTTAACCATCATTGAAAGCACTTAACACATTATCAATCCATAATAACAAGCCAATAAGTCAAGGAAATATATCAAACAAGGAACACTCTCATATAAGCACGCATGATATGCAAGAAAACAGTTCAAAAGTAACTTTGGAAACAGTTCAAAAGTAAATATTGCAAGAAACGTTTCACAAGTACTTTGGAAATAGTTTAGGGTCACTCACCTCCACGGCTCAGAAATCATCCAGCATATAACATTGCCTTGCTCAAATCCAAGTCTTAGATCACAAACTCAATGCAAACAAGTCCCTTCAAAGTTCGGACAGCACTTCCCCTGAATTTGCTAACTTTTCCAGCCATCATGGCTTCATTATTTCCTCATTCCAACCCAAAGGTACACACACAACAACAAGTTCATCCAATAGCCATTCAGCAAGCTCCAAGTAGTACTAGTACAAGTCAAGTTAGGGAAAAGTCCGGAAATGAAAGTTAAGCTCAAAACCAGAAAAACAGTTTTGATGTCATTTTGCGGTAATGGTACCAAAGGCGCTACGATTATCGGATGAAGGTGAAAGACCCACCGTTTCGAAGCTAAGAGACAGGGCTACAATATTACAGAAGGTCACTCAACCCAGTTTCGAGTGTAACCAGGTCAAAAATGCAAGATACTACACCAGAATCACAAAAACAGATTCACAGAACGCATTCTAGCGGAAACATCATAACTCAGGCTCTCCAAGTCCAAATCCAGAAATTCCAAAACCAGCTGAAAGATAATAAACAGGAATAAATTGCATCAGAAGACCTCAACAACCAATTCGGAAGCACTTCGAGCCAAAACAACCAATTACAGGCGCAATTCTTACATTCGGGTAAAACCAGAACAGCAATAGTAATTTCAACTTTTCTCATTCTAAAATACTCCGATTGACCTGAAATTTTGTAGGCACCTCTAAAATGTCATTCCCTACAACTTTCATGTTTTAATCCAAGGCCAATTCGGCCTCTAACTAGGAGCTAAAAATTCGGGCAGAATGTTCATTCACAAAACCTAATTTTCTGAAATCTCTTCCAAAACAGAAATTGATTGTAATTAACCACTTTTTCCACCTCATAGAGTCCTTAAACATCATTTCCAATCATCATATATAACCACACAACCATGTTCATATTAAAACAGAAAAATCCCCAAAAATTATAAAACTTCATCAAGTCAACCACAACTCAAGATATAATCCATCAAACCATCTCTTCTCCGGTCATCACAAGTCACTAATTTAGCATAATCAAGAACAAAGAAAGGATTGCTAGACATGAACCTTGAAATATCAAGAAAGTTGATGGCTTAGTCCTTTGCCTTCTCTAATCACTCCACCACTACCTTCAATCTTCCTAAACAAGTGACTTTTGTGGAGAAATTTGAAAGTTTAACGGTTGATTCACAAGATTGAGCAAGAAATGGAGTTGGAGTTGAAGGCTTTCTTCTTGTATTTTTGCTCCAAGAGGTTCGGCCAAGACAAGCTTAAAATGGAGAGAAATTAGTCAATTTTTGAGGTTTAGTAAAGGTGATGCAAATTAGTCAAAGTCCAACTTTGAATAAGAAGGTGACACATGTCACCTTTTGGTTTAAAACTTATCTTTTTGTCTCTCCAATACAAATATCTTAACACTTTGTAAAATAATATCACTTAATACAAAATTTCAACAAGTTGTCAAAAATATAATGCATTTACCGCACTTGCGGGTCCCACGTTCAAAATACGCTTTTAATTTCTCAAAAACTAACCGATACTAGAAAAATCATTTTCAAACTATCTCTGCTCATAAACTTTATCTGGGGAATTTTTCTAATAAAGAAAATGTAGAAAAGGCGGGCGATTAAAAAAAATAAACACTAGAAAATTAGAAAATTTCCGGGTTCTCACACTCATTCTTTTCGGGGCGTCACATTGTCGGCTCGAGTTATAAGGTTAACCAATGGGTTAGGGCGTCCCCACAAGTATAATTGGTCGATGAGACAATACTCCAATCTACTTAGAATTGATCATAGCACTAAGTCGGGATGAGAGGCACCTCCCACCCGAATAGGGTATGGTACATGCTGCCGCTCAGTACTCATGAGTTAAAAACATGTTCGAGTACAAGTGCAAGTCACATGAATTCATATAACAAGTAGCGAGTATTCAAGAGGGAGAGGACGAGCGCGATAAAGTACACCCTCGCCTCGACAAGTTTACAATTCACAAGAATCACATAGCACTTGTACAAGTATTATTTCAATCAAAGCAACATGAAGTATGCACTTGACACTCACCAAAAGTCAAGAGCAAAGCGAGAGCAAAAAGCAAGAGGTCAAACGAGCTTCTCGGTGTCCACGTGATCACCTGAGACATGCACAATCACGGTTACCTAGGTATTCAACCAAGGCCAATAAGAGAAAACAAAATCCCCTTGCTACTCTCACTCAAGAGCCTTAAGCTTAGGTCAATTTAAAAGAAAAACTTTCTCACTTAACCACTGAAATACTCAAGTAGGACTCAAAAGCCATTTTCGAGTCAAGTCGTAGTAAGGACTTTCGATTTCAAAAGAGGAGTACCATGCTTAATTATTGGACATGAAAATCGAGAAAAGGAAATAAAATGTTTTCATATCTTAAAACTTCTAATTCTATGCCCAAGTTTTAGAATATAAGTGAGCGTTCACGTTTTCTAAACTTATGAAGTTAAAATCCATTAAAAGCGTCACTTATTTTGTAGTAAATATTGGAGCTAAAAGCTCCAAGTTTCAAATATGAAACTAGTGAAATTTCTCAAGAATTACTCTAGCTAAAATTTATGGTTCATTTTCATGGAAACCGAGGGCATAAGACTAGGAGGTCAAAAATCTTATTTTGGAGCCAAAGGAAACAAACTAGTTTCGCTTGAAGTTTGGCCAACTTCCACACAATCAAGCTTTCTGATCCAAATCAACAAAAATCACCTGTGCTCGGTGAAATCCACTTCCCAAGTATGAATTGGGGTGGAAATAATCAAAAAGGTTAGGTTTGAACCCAGAAAATGTTTCCAAGCCACTTTTGAGCTTTTGTCACTTTATAAAGAAAATTTCAGTTTTGGTAATGTTCTTTGAAAAATCATAACTTGAGTTCCATAAGTCCAAAAATTGAAAATCTTATACCGTTGGAAAATAGACTCAATAAAAAAATTTATAGAAGACACTTCTACCATATTCAAATCAAAAATCAGTCAAATTTTAGTTCCAAATCGGTGCTACTGCAAAAACAGGGCAAAACAGTTTTGAATTTCAGTGAAATTTGAAAATTTAGCAAAATTCATAGGAATCGAACTAGCCCCTGAAATTTATACCACTGAAAGGCCTTCAAGTCTAGTTTCAAACACAACAAACGGAACTTAATTTGGATTTTTCTACACCAAGATAAAATAGTTTTTCGAAAGCTGATTTTTAAAACTTGAAACACGAAATTCCAGCTTTGGAACACCCGACGTAGTTTCTAATTTAGGTCATAACTAAGGCTACACAAGTCCAAAATTAGTGTGGTTTATGGCGTTGAAAACTAGATTCAAAATACTAAAAATCACTAGAAGAAACTGTGTTCAAATTCATTTCTTAAGGGGAATGGAATCGAGTTACAAACTGCAGCTGTTCTTGTCTCGTGGTTAAAACAGCAAGAGAAAGCAACCAAATTTGCCGGTTCATTGCGACTCATAGAAAATGAACTAGCATGTCTATTTTATACTGTTAGAAAGCCCTCAGAATCTAGTTTCACATGCCGCAAACAGAACTTGATTTTGACTTCTGTACGAAAAATTACGTTCTGTTTACTGCACATTGGTCGGCTGCCCTGCTCCAAAATTTCCAGGTTTGTTCTCCTCCTTTAAGCTTAACTTTAACTCATTCAAATGCAGTGATTTTTGGAAGATAATTTACACACACATAACCCAACATGTAGCAAGCATTTTTGCATCAATTTAATCACAAATTTCCAAATTAAAACAAGGGAAACACTCTAGCAAAAATCGGACAGCAGCCTTTCTCCTTTCTTTCCAAATTTCCTCCTAAACTCTCACACCAAAACTAAATTAGAATTCACCATAGCAACAACCAACATACAAGAAATCCTCAAGTCCACTACCTAATAATCCTCCTCAAGGCATCTTCCTAAGAGCAAGTCAAGAAAGCAAAATTATCCTTAAGGCATGCTACCTAATGTCAAGGTTCGTAAAACCTTTCAACAATCCCAAGTTTATCTAGCTAAAAATTAGCTAAAGGATGGAAGAAAAATTGGAGCTTGGAGAGGTTACCTTCCTCCAAAGATAGCAAGCAAAATCTCAAGAAACCAACCACTAAACCTCCAAAAATCTTTCCTCCACCAAGTCTTCTACCAAGCTTGAAGATGATCTAAGGTGTGTGCAAGATTGGGAGCAAGTTTAGTGAGCAAAATGGAGACGAAGAAGATGAAAATTTTCTTGGCTAAAGGGGGAGGGAGGTTCGGCCATGAGAGGGAGGAAGAGAGAGTGATTTTGTTTGATTTTTGCGGTGTGAGAGGATGAAAGAAAGAAGTGACATAAAGCCACTTTTGATGGTGCAAAAGTCAACACTTAAATAGTGGTCCATTAATGCTCCTAATTGAGTTTAATTCAAATCACTCACCTCTAAACCCTCAATTAACTTTTCTTAGTCTACAATTCATCATCCTTAACTCTCCAAGACCACTGCACTCTCAGACCAAATCCCGAAAAATGTGTTTTTTCAAATTTTCACTAATTGGGCGACATAAAAATTAAGTTTAAGAGCAAATATGTTAAAATTATAAAATGAGGCAATGTACAATATAGATGCAATTAAAATGAATAAAATAAATTAATTGGGGCAAATAAATAAATAGATAGGCCAATAAAATAAAATTTCGAGTCCTCACTGTCGCACCCTATTTTTTTAAAAATAAATAAATAACGAGTTTAGAAAAATGAATCTTGATTGACTTTTGAGTGAAAATGAGTTTTAAAAAAATGAATTTTGATTTAATTTTAATTAAAAATGATTTTGATTTTTGGAAAATAAACAAAAAAAAATGGATCTAAATGGGACTTAAAAATGCGACGATTTTGACCCAAAATAATAGTTTAAAAAGGGTTTTAATGAAAAATAGGAGTCGCCACTTGGTATTGAGTTAATGTGTACCAAGTCACCTAAAAATGAATTTTTAAAGAAAAAGTAGAACAAACCTTTTTAAACGACTCTAAATCATCGAAAATCAGAGAAATGTGTTCGGGAGTCACATTTGAAGAAAGGAAAGGTAAGGATAAAAATCCAAAGAACCCTTTCAACCTTGCCAAGGCCAGTTGCGTGATTTAGTCAAAAGTTTTCTTAATTTAACCTAGCAATTTATCACATTTCGGAGGTATTTACATGAATGTAAACCTAGACCTAATTATCAGGGTCGAAATATCTCTTCGAAACTTAATTGGTGCAAAGCACATTAATTGTAATGCCCAAGAGTAACTCTTTGAAGAGGTCACGAATATGCAAAAACATGAGACTCTAAGAAAAGAAAAGGAAATAATAAAATACAAATATACATGACCTAGAGGAATGCATCATAACGGGTGCGGGGATCTAATGTTCGTGACCTTAATTTTCCCTTTAATAGAGGAAATACGAGCGTGCTAAGGCTAGAGAGTCAAACTCGACCATATCCCATATTCAAGGGGTATTTCCCTAATCTGGGCAAGCAAAATGATCTAACCTAGCTCTAACTTTCCTTAAATGAAATGCAAATCTAATGTCATGTTCCACACATAGGGGTAAGGAATATACATATAGGGGAAATATAGGATAAGGGATATACATATAAGGGGGAACATGGGATAAGGAACATACGTATAAAGGGGGATGTCATGATAAAAGACCCTAGAAAGTAAAAATATGCATGAAAATGTAGTGTAGTCACACAAACATGATCTAACGTGTGAATGATTCCTAAGGGTCTAGCGTTGGACTAGCCCATGTCTATGAATTCTCACTAGCGTTGGACTAGTGAGAAATTAGAAAAAGAGGCCACAACTAGCATTGGACTAGTGTGGTGACGTCACACATTAATTATAACTAACTAATCATGTAAAACATAATAAAGCAAATAAACACATAAATCACATATAGCACATAGCACATAAACATGATATCTAAATGCAAGACCCTAAGAAAGCGGATAACACGTAACACATAAGCATGCAAAACACACAAGCAATTAAAGCAAATAAAGCCCTAACTATTACACTTGGGGCCCTAACTACAATCTAAGGGGGGGAAAGGAATAAAATAAATAAATAAATAAATCCCTAGTATTACATATTCTATCTAAATACAGGTTTGTAGAACATCTGATTAACATTTGATTAATCACGTAAGACTTTAATTAGAGCCGTAAAAGTCCAATGGACTTTTACGGCTCTAATTAAAGTCTTACGTGATTAATCAAATGTTAATCAGATGTTCTACAAACTTTATTACAAAAATTCCTTTTATTTTTATATTTTTCTTGTTCTTCTAATTTTTGTCTTTCTATTGATTTTAATTCAGAGTATTTATGCCAAAGTAAATCTACTTTTGCTTGTCTTAAATTTTTTAGAAATGATGCGGGATGGTGGTGTGCTACTTTAGATAATCTAGCTTCTTCTATTTGTATATGTGCTAAACACTGGTCTGTTGTTTCAATTTCCTCTAAAATTTTGTCAAAATAATAATAGGTATCTGGTTGTCTGAGGCTTTGTAATGCTAATCTGTATGCGTTTTCTGGAGTGGATGTAAATTGAAAAGGCGGTTCAAAATTCATATAAAATATCAGGATGATTAACTGGAATTTAAGAAATTGATGACTACTAGATACTTTAAGAAAGATAACTGAGATTTTACCTTCCTTGCTTTAAATCCAAATTTTCCTTCTGATGCTGTGAAAATGGGAATCTTGTGCTTAGGAGTTGTGCCTCACCGGATCTTCCCCTGATGCCTGCTTTGCAACTGAAAGGCTTTAATGGGTACTACACCGTCTTTTGGTCTTTTAGGCTCCTAAAAACAAGGTATCTTTTTCAGAGTTTCCGGTGGTTTGGATCTAATCTAGGGTTGGCTGCCTAAATCTCTACTTTCTTATTTCTCTTTTGTCTTATGCTAGCAATATGAGAGAGCTAAAGACTTGTAAAAAACTGCTAAAGAACGTATGAAATTGGAGTTTTTATTGGATGCTTTAATTTACAGGATGTAAGTGCATCGTTCCCAACATTGGTTTGGGACGTATGCCTTTATAGACTTCTTGTGTAAACTGTGCGGACTTAAAAATTTTTTGACTCAAAGTCCGTGGACATGACATGTTAACTTTACGGACTTAAGACCTTCTGAAATCCGTAAAAACATCAAATCAATTTTGCCTAACTATACAATGTGGCCGACAACTAATAAAAGCATTATGACCGACCTATACATAGATTCTAAATAAATTTGGCCAAACTATACAATGTGGCCCAAAAGCTTTATGACCGATCTATACATTATAGCTTTTGACAAGATGGCCGAAGAATTATCCTTCCATCATATTTTCGATGTTGCTCATTTCTTCTGGTCCCATTGTTTCCCAATAATGATCATCATTATATTCTTCATCTGCTTCTATATCCAAATGCCTTGCTCCTGAGCTCATATAATATCCTTCTAAATATTTTTCAAAAACTTCTGGATAATTGGTGCTTATAGTGAAATCTTTTTCTAACTTAAACCTGTATGGGACATATATCTTTTGTATCTTATTTTCATATACTAATCTAATCCCATTTTCCCATTGATCTATGAAATGTCTGTAAGCTAATTGGATCATTTTAGCATTTATCAATTGTTCTTTTAATTCTAATGGACATTCCACTAGACTGCTGCTGATTTGTTCTAGTTCTTCTGTCGTTCTCCTTGCTGGTGGTATATTGCTGACTGTAATCATCATTCTATGTATTGCTGGTTCTATATCAAAAAGTCCTATCCATTCTGCTGGCGCGGATTTGATATGTACAGTTGCCCACTGTCCATAGTCTAACATTTTTCTGATGAAGTATCCGAGATGAGTTCCAAGACAATGAGTATCTTCTGGATTTGTAACAATAATTTTTTCCAGGAATCCGGCATCCATAAGAAATTGTGGTGTTAAAATAACTCGTTCCCCATTTACTCTTAGTATCTTTGGGGATGAATATTTTGATAAGATAATAGTTGCTCGGAGGAAAAAATGACTGAGTGTATGTATACAATGGCTATTTATTTTCTGGTGGTCACAGGCTTCTGGATTGTTTGGGCAATGTTTTTCTGGGTTGATGAAGAAAGATGGATGTAGTCTAATGGCTGCTGTATTTCTAATTGGGTCTTTTGCTATTTCATAAAAGTATTGTTGGACTGCCATTAATTTTGAATAATATTGGGCTTGGGTTTTTTGGCTAATAATTTCTTGGATATGTAAAGGAAGGAAACTAAGTAGGTGATATGGTTTAAAGGATATTCTGGGCTTAAGAAATTCAAATGGTCTTTCTGAAATGGGCTTTTCTTTTATAAAAATTGTCTGTTTTATTGGGCCGGATGAAGAACTGGCCATTTGAGATGCTGTATGAGACAGCCTTCCTTTGAGCTCCCCAATTTCAGAAATTTGTGAGAGAATAGTATCTCCTTGTGAGCCTGAGATCTTATACATTTCTTTCAGTTGTTCAGTTAAAGATTTTATCTTTTCTTTTTGAGAAAGATCTTCTTCTTCAAAATTTCTACACTTTAAATTTAAACTTCTAATAGCTTGCTCCATGCTCTTACAATGTCTACAAAATTCTATTCTATTTGTGTTATCTTTTTCTAATGCATATTGATAATTTCTACTGCTACTAGGGGCATCTGTATTTTGATATACTGGAGCCCTCATGCTGTCCATGCTAGCCTTAGGATCTACATAAAATGTTGTTCCTATATTATGCCTAGCAAATTCTAATGCTTCATGTATGCTATGAAATGCTTTCCATAAAGGATTATGAAAATGATTTATTTGTTCTATAACGGAAATCCATTTAGAATAGATTCCAGGTATTTTTCCTTTTACCACTACATAATATGAAAAACTTTGTTTTGGAAGATTACTAAAATAAAATGCTAAGATATTAAGATTTCTAACTTTATCAGTGCTATTTCTGCTATTCCAGAGGTTATTTAAGATATCCTGCTGGATGTCTTCTAAATTACCTTCCTCTTGGCTATGGAAATGTAGACTTGTACCTTTAGGGTACTTTGTAAGTTCCCACTGGCCAATTTTGACTTTCTGGAAGTTATATGCCATCTGCTAAGAGATCAGAAGAATTGTTAAAAAGTCGTGATAAAAAATCTGCTAAATTATTATCTTTACCTTTAATGTGTTCGAAAACTACTTTATATCCATTACCAATAATACTATCTACAAAATTTAACCATCTTCTAGTAGAACTTCTTTTTTCATTATGTTTATCAAAAAACTTTTTTATTGCTTCACAGTCTGTTCTAATAGTTATTTCAGATTTGTTGATTATAAAGAGTCTAAAATTATCCAAACTATATTTTACTGCTAATAATTCATTATCTATACTACTTCTATTGCCTTTTTCCTTATATTTACCACTAGCGTATCTACAGATTTGTTCATTGTTTTTATCGCTATATTTGTTTGGTTTTGCAAAAAGAACTGCTCCCCATCCGGTACTACTGCCATCACATTCTATTATTAAGTAATCTGTGTCTAATGGTAATTTTAGATCATGTAAATTGCCTATTGTTTGTTTAATTTCTTGTATTAGTTTGACATCTTCTTTATTAAAGAATTTTTGCCCTTTTAAAGAGGTTTTATTATATAATGGTGCTACTAGGTTATTTAAATTTTTAATAAAAGGTCTTGCATAATTTAATAATCCTAAGAATTGTTGAAGTTTCTTTGTTTCTTCTATCTTATCTGGAAATTCTAAAACCTTTTTACAAATATGTGGTTGTAATTTTATTTTTCCTTGTCCTATTTCTGTTCCTAAAAATGCTATATTTTTTCTAAAAAATTGTGCTTTTTTATTACTGATTATTATTCCGTGTTTAATAAATTCTGAGAAAACTAATTTTAGATGACTTACATGTTCTTCTTTGTTTTTTGAAAATACTAATATATCATCTATGTGTACTATGACAAAATCTTTATATTTATTAAAAATATTATCCATTTTTCTTTGAAATATGGCTGGTGCATTTTTTAACCCAAAAGGCATTACTAACCACTCATAGTGTCCTAAAGGACATGTAAAAGCTGTCCATTCTATACTTCCTTTATGCATTTTTACCTGCTAAAATCCTGACTTACAATCAAATTTACTAAAAATATATCTATATTGGATTCTATTTATTAACTCATTTTTATCTGGTATATCATAGCTATCTTCTTTAGTATTGTCATTTAACCTTTTATAATTTATTACCATTCTACTTTTTCCTCTAACTATTTCACCATGTTTTTTAACTATAAATGCTGCACTTCTGTGTGGACTAGTACTTCTTCTAATTGTTTTTAACTTATTTAGGTCAGCTATATGCATTTCGAATTCTTTTATATCATCATTACTAGCTTCTATTTTTGCTGTGCTAATTTTTAAATTTGGATTTAAAATATCTAACTTACATTCTGTTTTGTCTTTATCCCAATGAATAGTTGGATTTTCTCCAAAAATTTCTAATTTTTCTAATTCACTTATTAGTTGGTCTATATCTCTATGTCCTGTTTCTAACAGATCATATAATTTTTCATTATTTAAAATAGTTTCTATTGTGTCATAATTTTCTATCTCTAAATATTCTTCAAATTCTTTGTCTTCTAAACAGTTTTGAATTCTTTGTGACGAATATAAAGGCCTTTCTCCAGTCATCTCCATATTGTCAAAAGAATTAGTTTTCTGATTCTTCCCCCTATATTCTTGGGTTGAATCATTCTTACAGCTACCTTTTATATCACATTTACAATTATCTTTTTCTTCTAGTCCTAAGAGTCTTGTAAATTTATTATCTTTATTTATTTTAAATTTATTGCTTGTTAAAAAAGTATTATATGGTAAAAAATGTTCTCTAAGGAATGTTAATCCTGTTCTAGTAAGAATCATGCCATGATATGCCTGTAAAATAAATGATAGTCCTAATATCATTTGATAAGGAAAACTTCTAATATATATTTCCGTTACAGGATATGGTTGTGTACAGTGTATGCTATCTATTTCAAAAAATAATAAAGAATTATGTAAAGCTGTGTCATATGTATATGTACTTCCATCCATTTGTCTAGCTGTTCTAATATGGTATGCTTTTTCATAATATTTTTCTGGAATTAACTCTTGTTGGATTACTATATTACTAGCTCCTGTGTCTATTACTGCTAATAATTGTGTTTCAAAATCTCCTATTTTTATTCGAGTTTTTACTTCTATGGATGTTATATTTGATGTTCCTGCTTGTAATAATTCTAGATCATAATTATGTTTTATTTCTTCTATTTCTGGAAAGATTTCTAGATCTATGTTTTCAATAGATACTTCGCTTTCTATTGTTTTTCCCTTATTTAATTTTTCTATTTTTTGCTCTAAATGTTCAACCTTATTTTCTAAAATTCTTATCCTTCTTTCTAAATAATGTTCTAAAGGCAAATTTTCTTCAGTTTTTTCTTTTTTAATATTTTCTATTAAAACATATTCCTGTGTAAATTTTTCTAAACAGAATTTGCATCCTTCTATATAACATAGCTGACATTGAAACCTTAATTCTATTGATGGATATTTATTACAGTTATAACATGGTTTACTATAATTTCCTTTTCTATGTTCCCATTTATGGATACACTGAAATATGTGGTTGTAATTTTACAAATTCCTTGTCCTATTTCTGTTCCTAAAAATGCTATATTTTTTCTAAAAAATTGTGCTTTTTTATTACTGATTATTATTCCGTGTTTAATAAATTCTGAGAAAACTAATTTTAGATGACTTACATGTTCTTCTTTGTTTTTTGAAAATACTAATATATCATCTATGTATACTATGACAAAATCTTTATATTTATTAAAAATATTATCCCCATTCTGCTGGCGCGGATTTGATATGTACAGTTGCCCACTGTCCATAGTCTAACATTTTTCTGATGAAGTATCCGAGATGAGTTCCAAGAGAATGAGTATCTTCTGGATTTGTAACAATAATTTTTCCAGGAATCCGGCATCCATAAGAAATTGTGGTGTTAAAATAACTCGTTCCCCATTTACTCTTAGTATCTTTGGGGATGAATATTTTGATAAGATAATAGTTGCTCGGAGGAAAAAATGACTGAGTGTATGTATACAATGGCTATTTATTTTCTGGTGGTCACAGGCTTCTGGATTGTTTGGGCAATGTTTTTCTGGGTTGATGAAGAAAGATGGATGTAGTCTAATGGCTGCTGTATTTCTAATTGGGTCTTTTGCTATTTCATAAAAGTATTGTTGGACTGCCATTAATTTTGAATAATATTGGGCTTGGGTTTTTTGGCTAATAATTTCTTGGATATGTAAAGGGAGGAAACTAAGTAGGTGATATGGTTTAAAGGATATTCTGGGCTTAAGAAATTCAAATGGTCTTTCTGAAATGGGCTTTTCTTTTATAAAAATTATCTGTTTTATTGGGCAGGATGAAGAACTGGCCATTTGAGATGCTGTATGAGACAGCCTTCCTTTGAGCTCCCCAATCTCAGAAATTTGCGAGAGAATAGTATCTCCTTGTGAGCCTGAGATCTTATACATTTCTTTGAGTTGTTCAGTTAAAGATTTTATCTTTTCTTTTTGAGAAAGATCTTCTTCTTCAAAATTTCTACACTTTAAATTTAAACTTCTAATAGCTTGCTCCATGCTCTTACAATGTCTACAAAATTCTATTCTATTTGTGTTATCTTTTTCTAATGCATATTGATAATTTCTACTGCTACTAGGGGCATCTGTATTTTGATATACTGGCACCCTCATGCTATCCATGCTAGCCTTAGGATCTACATAAAATGTTGTTCCTATATTATGCCTAGCGAATTCTAGTGCTTCATGTATGCTATGAAATGCTTTCCATAAAGGATTATGAAAATGATTTATTTGTTCTATAACGGAAATCCATTTGGAATAGATTCCAGGTATTTTTCCTTTTACCACTACATAATATGAAAAACTTTGTTTTGGAAGATTACTAAAATAAAATGCTAAGATATTAAGATTTCTAACTTTATCAGTGCTATTCCTGCTATTCCAGAGATTATTTAAGATATCCTGCTGGATGTCTTCTAAATTACCTTCCTCTTGGCTATGGAAATGTAGACTTGTACCTTTAGGGTACTTTGTAAGTTCCCACTGGCCAATTTTGACTTTCTGGAAGTTATATGCCATCTGCTAAGAGATCAGAAGAATTGTTAAAAAGTCGTGATAAAAAATCTGCTAAATTATTATCTTTACCTTTAATGTGTTCGAAAACTACTTTATATCCATTACCAATAATACTATCTACAAAATTTAACCATCTTCTAGTAGAACTTCTTTTTTCATTATGTTTATCAAAAAACTTTTTTATTGCTTCACAGTCTGTTCTAATAGTTATTTCAGATTTGTTGATTATAAAGAGTCTAAAATTATCCAAACTATATTTTACTGCTAATAATTCATTATCTATACTACTTCTATTGCCTTTTTCCTTATATTTACCACTAGCGTATCTACAGATTTGTTCATTGTTTTTATCGCTATATTTGTTTGGTTTTGCAAAAAGAACTGCTCCCCATCCGGTACTACTGCCATCACATTCTATTATCAAGTAATCTGTGTCTAATGGTAATTTTAGATCATGTAAATTGCCTATTGTTTGTTTAATTTCTTGTATTAGTTTGACATCTTCTTTATTAAAGAATTTTTGCCCTTTTAAAGAGGTTTTATTATATAATGGTGCTACTAGGTTATTTAAATTTTTAATAAAAGGTCTTGCATAATTTAATAATCCTAAGAATTGTTGAAGTTTCTTTGTTTCTTCTATCTTATCTGGAAATTCTAAAACCTTTTTACAAATATGTGGTTGTAATTTTATTTTTCCTTGTCCTATTTCTGTTCCTAAAAATGCTATATTTTTTCTAAAAAATTGTGCTTTTTTATTACTGATTATTATTCCGTGTTTAATAAATTCTGAGAAAACTAATTTTAGATGACTTACATGTTCTTCTTTGTTTTTTGAAAATACTAATATATCATCTATGTGTACTATGACAAAATCTTTATATTTATTAAAAATATTATCCATTTTTCTTTGAAATATGGCTGGTGCATTTTTTAACCCAAAAGGCATTACTAACCACTCATAGTGTCCTAAAGGACATGTAAAAGCTGTCCATTCTATACTTTCTTTATGCATTTTTACCTGCTAAAATCCTGACTTACAATCAAATTTACTAAAAATATATCTATATTGGATTCTATTTATTAACTCATTTTTATCTGGTATATCATAGCTATCTTCTTTAGTATTGTCATTTAACCTTTTATAATTTATTACCATTCTACTTTTTCCTCTAACTATTTCACTATGTTTTTTAACTATAAATGCTGCACTTCTGTGTGGACTAGTACTTCTTCTAATTGTTTTTAACTTATTTAGGTCAGCTATATGCATTTCGAATTCTTTTATATCATCATTACTAGCTTCTATTTTTGCTGTGCTAATTTTTAAATTTGGATTTAAAATATCTAACTTACATTCTGTTTTGTCTTTATCCCAATGAATAGTTGGATTTTCTCCAAAAATTTCTAATTTTTCTAATTCACTTATTAGTTGGTCTATATCTCTATGTCCTGTTTCTAACAGATCATATAATTTTTCATTATTTAAAATAGTTTCTATTGTGTCATAATTTTCTATCTCTAAATATTCTTCAAATTCTTTGTCTTCTAAACAGTTTTGAATTCTTTGTGACGAATATAAAGGCCTTTCTCCAGTCATCTCCATATTGTCAAAAGAATTAGTTTTCTGATTCTTCCCCCTATATTCTTGGGTTGAATCATTCTTACAGCTACCTTTTATATCACATTTACAATTATCTTTTTCTTCTAGTCCTAAGAGTCTTGTAAATTTATTATCTTTATTTATTTTAAATTTATTGCTTGTTAAAAAAGTATTATATGGTAAAAAATGTTCTCTAAGGAATGTTAATCCTGTTCTAGTAAGAATCATGCCATGATATGCCTGTAAAATAAATGATAGTCCTAATATCATTTGATAAGGAAAACTTCTAATATATATTTCCGTTACAGGATATGGTTGTGTACAGTGTATGCTATCTATTTCAAAAAATAATAAAGAATTATGTAAAGCTGTGTCATATGTATATGTACTTCCATCCATTTGTCTAGCTGTTCTAATATGGTATGCTTTTTCATAATATTTTTCTGGAATTAACTCTTGTTGGATTACTATATTACTAGCTCCTGTGTCTATTACTGCTAATAATTGTGTTTCAAAATCTCCTATTTTTATTCGAGTTTTTACTTCTATGGATGTTATATTTGATGTTCCTGCTTGTAATAATTCTAGATCATAATTATGTTTTATTTCTTCTATTTCTGGAAAGATTTCTAGATCTATGTTTTCAATAGATACTTCGCTTTCTATTGTTTTTCCCTTATTTAATTTTTCTATTTTTTGCTCTAAATGTTCAACCTTATTTTCTAAAATTCTTATCCTTCTTTCTAAATAATGTTCTAAAGGCAGATTTTCTTCGATTTTTTCTTTTTTAGTATTTTCTATTAAAACATATTTCTGTGCAAACTTTTCTAAACAGAATTTGCATCCTTCTATATAACATAGCTGACATTGAAACCTTAATTCTATTGACGGATATTTTTTACAGTTATAACATGGTTTACTATAATTTCCTTTTCTATGTTCCCATTTATGGATACACTCTACTTCAACTAGTTCTAAGTCTTCTAACATTTTAAAATCTTCTTTCATTTCTTCTAAATATATATTATCCATGATAGTTTTGTTTTCTGATTTTTCTAAAATTTCATCTATAAAACTTGTGTCTTCTTGTTCTATAAAATCTGTTAAATTTAAGTCTTCAGATACTATACTATAAATACTTTCTGTCTCTAGTATATTATCATCTATTTCTATTAAATCTTCCGAAAATAATTCTATTAAGTGAGCTTCTCTATTAAAAGAGTTATGTTTTTGTGGACAATTTGTTGCTAAATGATTTGGTTGTTTACAAATAAAACAAGATAATCTATTTCCATAAGTTCTTTCTGGTCTATATCTTCTAACATGATGTTCTTTTTTGAGAAATGGTTTTCTAGCTTTGCTTTTCCTAAGATAATATTGTTTTCTAGGGTATTTTTTATAATTTTTATAAGGCTTTCTATATTTTCTTTTTTCTTTATCTTTTTCTCCATATTTTTGTGGTGTGTATATTTCTGAGCAAAAACTATATTCTCCTTTTAATTGTCTTTGTATTTTTGTAAAAGTACATTCTTCTACTAGTCTATTGATTATAAATCTTACTGCCGTACTTACATTTTTTAATGTTGGTTCCATGGGCGTTGCTTTATATAAAGTATATATTTTCTTTCCTAAGTCGTCTGGTAATTTTGCAAATAATTTTTCTATAATTCCTTCATCATAAAAACATCCTGCTAAACAACTATAATATAAAAAGTCTTGTAAAAAAGGTTTAATATATTTCCAGTTTCTAATTGATAATTGTTCTAGTTTTCTTACCGATTCTATCTGTGTCATTACTCCTCCTCTATTTGGACTTGTTGCTAATAGAATTTCTTCTACTCGATTAACAAAATTCATTGGATTGACCCCATGTGCCTGATCTTGTTGTAACCTATCTGGAAATTTTTGTTTAAATGCTTCCCATGCTGCTCTTGCTACTCCTCCTAAAAATGTTTCTAAATATGTATACATCTCTATTACGTTATGATCGAATCCTTTTTGTATATAATTTCTTACTACTCTAGCTTTCCAGCTTCCTATTACATCTTCTATCATTTGTGGATCGTAAGATGTTAACATTAAAGTTTTTCCTTCATCTACTGAATGCTCTTTTATTTCTAATTCTAATGGTCTTCTTTTTCCCCTAGAACTATATTTTTCCTCTGGTTCTCTATATTCATTATAGACTATCCTGGGTGGTTGTCCTGGTTCATATGTTCTAACATTTCCTGTTTGACTAGGATCAGTCTGCATATCTGTTGACCTGTTACTACTTTCACCACTTTGTTGTTGTTGGTCCATTAATTCTCTATATGACATTATGCTGGCTACTTCTAAATTTTCTTCTTCAGAATTTTCTTCTTCTTCTTTAACTCTAATATTTCCTGCGTTATCACAGTATAATATTTCGTTTAATGCTATTTGTCCATTTGTTTAATTTTCTTTCTAAATCAAATAGTTCTTTCTCTGTTAAGTCCATTTTTAATTCTTTTGGATAAAGAATCCTATGATTTATTTCTATTAATTCTTCTTCTAATAAATTTATTTCTATTAGATCTGATTCTACGTCGGATTTGTCTATTTCTTCATTATCTGTTCCTAAAGCTGTTGGTTCATAATTAAAAAATCTAAGACTTGTTTCTCCTTGACTATTTTTATATATTATACTATCTTTTGGTACCATTGGATTATTTTCTTCTATAAATTTACTAATCTCCCATTCTTCTCCTGCCAAGTTTTCTGAACTTACTTCTATCGGTTTTATTAATTTTATTCCTTTACTTGCCATAGCCTCCACTATTGGCTTTATTTCTACCTTATATCTGGTCTTACTACTATTTGTTAATCTTCCTATAAATCCGATACTTATTGTTAAATTATCTCCTTGAAAATTTTCATATCCTTTAGTTTGTATTCCTATTTCTAAATTTTTTATATCTTCTAAGGTTATCATAAAATCTGGGCTGCAATAAAATATTCCTCCGTTCTGATTCATATCTACTTCTAT
>NC_040036.1:51097652-51139077 GCF_003713205.1 Coffea eugenioides | reverse complement strand
ATTTCTTCAAAGTACGGGGGATCGTGTGCCTTAATGAAAGTCCGTATGATTTCGTCCTCCGTCATTGGTGGCTCGACCTTGGCAGCCATTTTCCTCCATCTCTTAGCATAGGTTTTGTGGTCCTCAGATGGTTTTCTTTTTGTTCCTTCCAACGTGGTTCGCGTCGGAGCCAGCTCGCAGTTGTACTCGTATTGTCTGATGAAAGCATTGGACAGATCAAGCCAGGTCTTCACCTCCTCCGACTTCAAATTCGAATACCAATCAAGTGCGTCGCCTTCCAGACTTTCTGGGAATAGCCTTAAAGGTAAATTTTCATCATCCACCGGCCTACCCAATTTATTGGCGAACAATCGGAGATGTGTCTTGGGGTTGCCCGTGCCATCGTATTTGTTGAACTTTGGAGTTTTGAATCCCTCAGGCAATTGAACATTTGGAAAGAGACACAGCTCGTCATAGTCCAGCACTCCTTGCTTGCTCAAACCCTGACTCTTTCTCATGAATTCATCAAAACGGTCAAGGCGTTTGAGCAGCTTTATATCAACGGGAGCAGAAGATTCCCCCATTTCTGCCTTGGTTTGAACAATATGGTCTGGTAGGAATGGCTCAGCAACAGGGTGATAAAAGGTATGTGGCTCAGGTGGTATATTTGAAGTGATTTGGGGTGGTGGACCTCGCGTGTGAGTAAGAAAAAATGAAGGATGAGGAGGGTAAGTGTATGGCAAATGTATGGTGGGATAGGTGAAAGTTGCTTCGGGTGGAATAATGAAAGGTGGAGTAAAAGTGGTTTGGGTCGTGGCTATGCCAAACGATTCTGGCTCCGGCTGACTGACGGGTTCAGGCTCAGGTTGAACTCCACTACTGATAAGCTCATCGATTAATTTCTTTCGGGTGGCCATTCCAGTTGCCATTTCATCAAACTTCGTAAGCATTTCGGTCAGTTGAATCCCCGAACTTGCAGTCCCGGGTTGAGCGGTAGTAGCAGACCTATCTGACTGTTCCGGTTGTGAACTCATGTTTACACAACTCCTCTGGGCTTGATTACGGGATCGCGTTATGATGGGGCTTCGACGAGAAGCTATATTTAAATATTACCTGAGAATTTTGAAAGGAATTGTCTTTAGATTTAACCCTTGCTTAGATATTCCAAATAAAAATAAAGAAAAGGAAAAGAAAAAGGCAAGAGTTAGTAACTATCCAAAAAAATCGGATGCATGTCCTATGGGGGAGCCCTTTTTGTGCCAAGGGTAGGCCTAGAATGATGTAATCCTCTGGGGTAGGCACGATACCATACCTGATGGATCTGATCAATTGATTGAGTGAAAAATGATTTGAAAAAAATTGGCCAATTTGGAGTGAGAAGAAACGTTTGTCAAAATGAGGACCTCGTCCGAAGGGATTGATCACTTTTGATCGATACAAGAACTTGCAAAAATGCACGGGTTTGACCTTGACGAACTTCTTATCGAAGAGATTGGAATTCGTTTTGACAACTTTTCTCAGTGAAGCACGGGTCCAAAAATCCCAACTAATCAAATGCAATGGATGGTTTTTCCAAAATCGACTAGGTTTTCCATTTTGAATTTTTTTTCATTGAAACCCTAATTGGTCAAATGGATGGAATGAAATTGACAAGTTATTTAAAATCGACCGAATTACCCTAAAAAGGGAAACATGTCAAATGGATTGAATGAAATTTAATTTATCCAAAATTAATCAGATCACCCTAAAAAAGGGTAAATTGATCAAATAGATTGAACGAAACTTGATTTATTCAAAATCGGCTCGGTTGCCCTAAAAATGGGTAAATTGGCCAAATGAATGAAATTGAATTAGTGATTTATTCAAAAATTGGCCAAATGACCCTAAAAAAGGGTAAATTGGTCAAATGAATTGTCAATTTATTCAAAATCGACCGGATCACCCTAAAAAAGGTAAATTGGTCAAATGACCCTAAAAAGGGTAAATTGGTCACATGAAATGACGATTTATCGAATGAATCGGCAAAATGGATTGGTTGAATCATCCGGCCATTGGTGATTTCAAAATTATTGAGATGCATTAGTCTATGAGCTTCTAAAATCAAATTTTGGCCTCAATTTATTTATCATCTCAATAGGAGGAATCATTTGTGAATTTTCTTCAAATTAATGTCCTTTTACGCAAGGAAATTTTACCAATTTTGATAAAATGGCCAAAAAGTGATTATTAGATGCTCATATTCCAAAAATCACTCTATGAAAATGATCGGATCCTACCTTACCTTGTGCACAACCCCTTTGGATGGTACGAGAAAGGTAAACGTGCAAGTCTCATTTGGATTATATATCCGAGACATGGGGTGGTTTATTCCTAACACGGGATCCCCTAAATGGCATTCCCTTTCTAGGGTTTATGCATGATGCCAGTTTATTAAAGCGATGTAAATATGTGACAAATACGACCTAAAGGACATGAATAATGCATCGAGGGGAAAAAGGTCTAGAATGAAATGTACTCATTGAAAATTAAGTGCAATAACTGAAATTTAAACATGTGAGCTATCTAGTAGGTGAGTCACTAAAAGAGTGCCAAAAGGGCCTCTTATCGCTAAGGCATATGAATGCAAGCCAAGAAACAAAAGAATGGTTAGTGCAATTGATAGTACACATAACACATTGTAAAGCAATCAAAGAAATAAAGCAATGAAAAAGGGGTTGGACCCCTCCCCTCGTGAATAGTGTCCCTAGCTTAGGATAAAGCTGACTCTACCCTAGGCAAGCTATCATGGATGCATGAGATTGAGGTTCGCTAATGCATCTAGACTCGATAAGCTCAGGTCCCCGAGCCTTCAGACTTAGAAACCAAGGGTCATCAATCCCAAAGTTCTTTGTCGGTGGCTCGAGCGATTCCCCAGACGTTGCTACGCACACGTCGTGTTACGGCTACCCGTCTGGGCGAATCTAAAAAAAATCCTCAACCTTCGACTAAAAACTAATAGGTTATCAACCTAAAGTTTAAAGCGGAAGATCGAGTGACCCCTCGGATCATGCTACGCACACGTCGTGATACGATCACATGTCCAAGTGGGTCGCCTAAAATCCTAATAGGGTGGAGTGGCGTGACAAGCCACTAAAAGAAAAATAAATGAGGGACGAAAAATTAAAGCGTATGCACGTATGCTAGTGCTCGTTTGGAGGGGAGGGATCAAGAACCCACGCGAGGCTCTAGGGTATATCCCCCCACCCAAATGCAATGCAAAGCGCGAGATAAAACAAGCAAAATATACATCCAAACAACCAATCATACATACGTGAGTGAGGGAGTAGTTTGATACGCGTGCAAGGCCAAAAGTCCTAAAAATAGAAAAATGCAACCCTAATATCCAAATGCTATGCATAAAAAGGGTAGAAAAGGGAAAAGAATGGTCAAATCAAATGCTTGGACCCACTTAGGAAATCCCCAGTGGAGTCGCCAACTGTCGCGCCCCACTTTTTGAATGCGTGGTGAATGGTGTGTTGTATGTGTGTGAGTGTGTGTGATATACATGTGAAAAGGCCATGGGACTTGATAATGCGACGATTTGGCCAAATGAAATTTTAAAAAGGGTTTTTTAAATATGAAAATGGAGTCGCCACTTGGTATAGATTTGGGGTGTACCAAGTCACCCAAAAAGTGTTTTTAAAGACAAAGTAGTGAAAACCCTTTTTAAAACGACTCCTAGTCCACGTAAGCCAAAGAAAAAGGTTCGGGGGTCACGTTTGACAAAGGGGAAGGCAAGGATAGAATCCAAGGCACCCCTTTGACCTAGCCAAGGCTAGTTGCGCGACTCAAACCAATTTTTCCTAATTTTTCTACCCAAGGTATGTATCGCGTATTGGATATGTCTATATGAATGCAAAAACCTAGACCTAGGGGGATTGGGGGAAATTTCTCTTCAAAGGTTGAGTGGTGCCAATCACATTAATTGTGAAGCCCAATAATGATCCTTTTGGAGAGGTCACACCTAAACCTAAATGACGTGAAAAATGAGTGGAATGCATGCCATGAAAAATGTGAGTTTGTGTGAAAAAGTAATAAAAACAATAGTGTGAGTGGAAGTGTGCAAAGAAAATGAAAGTACTCGTGTGCGAGTGAAGATAAAAGTGTGCGTGTGCAAGTGAAGATAAAAGTGTTCGTGGGCAAGTGAAGATAAAAAGTGTTCGTGTGCAAGTGAAAGTGAGAAAAAGTGAAAGTGTGATGATAGAGTGGATTGAAAATGCATGAGCCTAGGGAATTCATGCATGTTGGGTACGGGGAGACCTAAATCGTGACTCAATTTGCCCTTTTATAGAGAGGATACAAGCGTGCTAAGGCTTTAGGAAAAGCCACACTCGTCTATATCCCATATTTAAGGGGACTCTTCAGGCAAATGTACCCTAACTAGCATGAGATGCAAAAAATCCTAAAATGAGGGAAAAGGGGCTCGAGGAGCATGCCAAATGATAAAACTAAGAAAAATGCATGACATGTAGTGAACATGCAAATATGCACTAACAAAAAGGGATGGCCTAATGAGCCACAACTAGCATTGGACTAGTGTGGTGACATACATTCATCCATTCCATTCATTCATGGTTATGAAAGCAAGTAGACATGCCAAAACGCTCGTAAACACGTAGCACGTAGCACTTAGCATGCTCGACTAGATGCAAGAGCCTATTAAAGCAATTTAACATGTAACAACAAAAGCAAGCAACCAGGGGGAAGGGGAAGTGGACCAGATGCTCTCCGAGCACTATCTATTACAGGCCAAGAGGTGTACACATACCCCATAAAAGCATAAAGGGGAAGGGGAAATGGACCAGATGCTCTCCGAGCCCTATCTATTACAAGCCAAGAGGTGTACACATACCCCATAAAACTTAAATAAAAGTAAAAGCAAGTAAATGCACGCAAGGAGGTAAGGAAAGCGAAGTAGGCATGCATATTCACATAACACGTAGGAGCACGTAGGGTCAAATGAAGTGCAAATGAGGGATAGAGTGTACCTCCCTTGCGATTGGCGCCCTAATGAGGTGAACTTACTAATTTACCCTCCAAAATAAAAGAAATGGTCAAGGTACCAATTTATTTGGGAAAATTAAAAGAAATGTGCAAACACAAGCTCACTTGGTCATAAAGTTCACGAATTCATGCATTGAGTACCACCTAAACAAATGAAAGCAAACTAGCAATCGAATTGCAAAGTTGAGGCTGCCAAGGACTCAATTGCAAACGCTAACCAAGCACTCAAACCTAATCAAACACTTTTTGGAACGTCAAGGGCCCAAGAGCAAATCAAAGGTCAAGTAAAGGTTAAAATGCAACTACTTCTAGGACCAAATTGCAAGCTACTAGAACTCAATTGAGTCTTTGTAGCATTGCTGCAAAATTACAAGGATCCAATTGATTAAATGTCCCAATTTGCCGGGTCATAGCGACATAAGAGGAAACTTGGGGGTTGGAGTGCAATTTTCAGAATTGTTTCACATGCATGCAGACTAACGTAAGATAGTATTCTACAACAAGAAACAAACAATTGCTGCACTTTTCTGTTTGCAAATTCATGTCCCCAGGCAATCTTTGGTCAAACCTTCTCAAACAAAACCAAGACTCTAAATCAAACCACCAAGTACATAACTTCAACATCTAAAAATAAACTAAAAAAACTTGGCAAGTGATTATATGAGTGCTGGAAAATTTTCATGCGCAAACCTCTTTCAATTTCGGTAAAACAGATTCCATAAAACAACTTTGAGATTGCTTCCATTAAAACATGGTTAAACATCACCTAACAAATCAATTAAATGGAAGAAATCCAAGCAAAGTGGTCATTCGAATACTACAAAGAAAGAAAAACAAATCTGCAATCTGAAGCTATTGTTCTGAATTTTTCAACCGAGACAAACATTCCTGCCCAAGGTCCAAACGTATCTTCACCCATTCAACACAAAGTGCAGATATTTACGACTAAAGTAGATGGAAATCTAACAGACTTAAGGACAAAAATGCAATAAGATGAGTCAGAAAGCATGCTAACATTGAAGAAGAGAAACTGCTGCAATTTTTCCAGGTATGATTAACTACACTCCAACAAGACTTGAGAAACACCCAAATGCATGATTCATGTCCTCTTAATGTCAAAGCTATTGATTTCTCTAAATGCAGCTTTAAAACAGATATTGTTCACGGCATTATAATCAGGCAATGAACAAAATCAAACAAAACAAGCCAACTGCAACTTAACAACCCAAAAAGAGGAAAATCTACTGCAATGAGAACCGAAAGTTTAAAAACTAGCTACAGCCAATTCTAAAACCAAACTTAGAACTCTAACAACCATGTGTCTTGCCTAAACATGAAGGTTCTAAGGACAGAGGTCAGATGCCATAATCACCAGAAAAATATCAAAGCCAACCGCAATCATTAAATATGCGAACCAGTGACCATTACAACGAAATAAAACATGAATGAACATACGAGAACAGAGGGAAAAGAAAAACAACTGTAATGAATTTGTGTTCCTAATGAAACCAGTGATGGTATCATCGAAAACCAGAGAAAGCTTCCCCCTCCACCATTAAACGTCTCAGGTAAGCAAAAGAAAAAGAAAAAGGGAACATCTTTACCGGCAGAAATGCAAAACAAAGCTGTGATTTTTACCTTGATATAAGGTACTTCCCACGGATGAAACTGAACAGAAGGACTCGTTTGAACAAACCCCGAACCCAGCTAAAAACACAATCTTCCTTCTTCCTTGCTTGGGTTTCTCCCCTTTTCAAATTTTCTCTCTGCTTTCGGTCAGCTTTCCCTTTCATTCTTGCTCTAGATATTTTTCCTTCTTGCCGCTAATCACTTGCCCAGTCTCGGTTTCCATCCTCCCCAATCTGAGTTTTCCTAGCTTTTTGGATTGTCACCCGATGCCCCCTTTCTCTCTTGTTTCTTCTTATAGCCGCTACTCTCTCTATTCCCGTATGCCCTTCTCTCGATTTCTCCCCCCCAACTTTTCAGACCAAAAACTCCTCCTGCGGCTGTGGTTTCCTCTTGCCTTTTATATGGAACCTCCCAAACTCCTAAACCCTTGCTTGAAAGGTGAGGATGAGGGGCAAGGACAGGCCCTCACATCCAGCCCTCCAAAGGGCAAGCCTGGCCATCCTTGCACGCTGCAAAAAATTGCAGCGTGCATGCTGCGCTTTTTCCTTTTTTTTTTTTTTTTTTTTTTTTTTTTTTTTTTAACAACTTGATAATTACAGAAATGATAAAATAAAATAATAATAATAACAAATTGACAAAAACCAGGTAATAATAATAGTAATAATAATGAAAATAATTTAAAAACTAAACAACTAAAAACAACAAAAATGGCCATCTTTTCACATTTTCTTTTTCATTTTCATTCACTTTCTTTTTCTCAAAATAACTTAATAAAAATAACTAAAGTGCCCAAAGATTGAATTTAAAGAAATAAACATATTTTTGTGAACAAATTTTCCTTTTTCTTTTTTCTCTTTTTTTTATTTTTCCAATCCAACTAAAGCCTATTTTCCCTTTTTTTAATTTTCTTTTCTCCCTTTTTTTGTGATTTTCCATTTTCATTTCTCTTTCAAGAAAGCTTTGAATAAAAACAAAATGACTAAAACATATTTTTGATGTCTTCCTTTTCTTTTTTCTAAAAACTCTACGCTAACTTTAAACTTAAAAGCTAAAACCAAAAATTAAAACTAAAAGTAAACAACGAATGCAAGCAATCTAAAAATGAAAATCATGAAATAGATGCCACATAAAATTATTCAAAATTTGGTGTCTACAGGCGCAGGCTTTGCTCTTTGGAGTTTGTCTGTGTTTGTCCAAGGGCATTACAACGTTGATACTGGAATTTAATACTTTATTTCTAAGTTGAATTTTTTAAGGTACTTATAGTTGTCCTTGGTCAATTCAATTAGAGGTGGATTAGATTCTTTAACTTGTTCCTCCGACATCAATTTTTCTCACCGTGTTTGTGAAGCTAATTGTCTGTTAACAAGTTTACTTAAACCTAACTTCTCACCTGAAGTATAGTGTTCATTCACTAGTACAGGAAAACCAGGTGTCGATACCCCAAAGAATTGTTCTTCAAAATTAAATGACAGATCAAGATTGGCAAAACAATTTTGAATTTGTGCATGAGCCAGCTATTTTTATTCTGTTTAGTTTCTATATATGTCCCATACTTAGTATCCAAAATTTTGTCAAATTTATAATCTAAATTATTTTATGTCAATATTTACTCAAAAAAAATTTTGAAGATAAAACACTGAAGACGCAAAATGCCTGTGCAAATACACGGGTAATAACTAGTTATGAATTGATACTTTAAGTATCAAATTAATAATTGATACAATAATGTCACATAAGACCTAGAAAAACTGTTTTATTTTCAGAATTTGTAGTATGAATTCTTAGTAGGCTCTTAACATCATTGAGATTTGGTGCCAACCATATTTAGGTAAGAGATGATAGCCTGTTGGATTGTTGAGCAATTACTTCTACAGTGGAAGGGTTCTCTTCCAAGACAATCTCATATCCATCGCCCCAACTTTCCATCCCTTGAGCCATGACTTGCCAAAAGAGGTTACCACCACATACGCCGCCGCCACGAGTTGCTGCACAAGCGTAGATGGTATCGTATACATGTGATAAATACGCATCCCTTTTGGCGACTTGGTACCCAGGTGATCTTGAAGACTTGCCGAATTCGGTCAACAGAAGTGGCTTCTCGAGCAAATATTTGGAATCATCTATGTGCTCTTTGATCCATCTATCCACAAATTGTGCTTGAGTCTCATCATTCGAATTGGGTACCCTGCCATACATATACATATACAGGTGGTTACATAAATTTTTACAGGCTTGATTAATGGATACCCAGTGAGTACTCATTAAGACCATCTAACTGTCTAAATACATGCTATTCAATAAATATGAGTATGTGCATCTATATGTTAAGTTTGGTATTAATTATTTATAGTAATAATCCATTAGAAAAATTCAATATTTATTAAAGGATTTTCTTATATTTGGTGCTTTTACTAGATACGTATCCATGAAAAGGAAAGTGGACCCACTATTAAACATTTAAAATTGCCTCTCAACCCTTGAATTGCACATCTTTCTCAAAAAAATTAACACCTAAGCTTTTTTCATTTGGTGCCACAAGGGCACTAAACATAGGTGGAATCAAAGAATTCCTTCGAGGGGCAAACTCTAATTCAACTAAAACTTAAGTATGTAACTTAAAATAATTTTTTGCAGGAGCAAAAGCTTAAATTTGCATAGAAATTTTTAAAAAAATTTCAACTTTTCAAGGAATAAAATTTTAATATTTCAACTAGTTCAGCATATGGCACTAAATACAGGAATCTATATTTAAAATACTACTTATTTCACATGCTGATTTTAGTGTGCAACCAATTTCTAGCAAAGGAAGGTCCACTTACCATTGGTCAGGATACAAATGAATGGTGGCAAAATCCACTTGTACTATGCGATTATTGGAAATAAAGTCAGTCCCAACTTGGTAACCAGGATTATATTCCTTCTTTTGGGGCACAGACTCTCCATAAAATCCTTCAAGACCAATGTCTAGGAGGTGATCGCTATCGATGGACTTGACATGAGTTGCCATTTCTGAGATCCAATCCTGCAAGCAATTTAGCCCTCAATCATTAGCCTTCCCTGACTTATGCATGCATGCAACCTAAAACAATAAATAATTAAAACAATAGTATTTGTTGCATCTTTTTTTTTTTTTTTTTTGCGTTTTTGAAGTAGTGAACATAGAGCTGATTTTCGGAGCAAAGAGTTAGGTTATGAGATAAATGCTGTCATTTAGACCACCTGAATAGCTTTTCCAGATAGGTCACTTTGGCAACGAGGTTCATTCATTAGCTCCCATGCAAATATCGTCGGATCGTCTTTGTATGCAAGTCCCGTTATGGAGTTGATTCTTGTGAGAACAGTCTGCACAATAATGTTGCAATCATTTTTTATGAATAGTTATGCTATGTATAGAACATTTATGAATGTACGACATGTGTAGGATAGTATATGTATTGTCGTTTATACATACTAGTAGTTGAGGCACACCTGATTTGTGTGCAACTAATAAAAAGATATTAAATAAGATTAGTATTATATTTTGTTGAAAAATAATAATTTAAAATAGTTCAATTATTTTAGTATTTTAGAGAAGTAGTGATTTTTTTGTTAGGAAAATAACAGTTAATTTAATAGATATGGAGTGGCTGTAAGCAGGCGGATAGTTAAAATAATGTAATTGTCTTTAGAAATAAAAATAAATTAGCCAATACATTAAAACACATAATTTGCAGTTATTTTCGTTGAATAGTTGTTCTATATATAGAGAATTTATGAATATAATGTATAACTTTATGTTTTTTATAAACCTTGATGTGGTTTTTGAAGTAGCCTCTGACAATTGGATCGGTAAAAAAGTCATCATCATTGTTCAAGTAGTGTCCTTGATCTCTCGCCCACTGGACATATTGTTTCTTTCCCCCGTAACCTTCCCAGTTGTTGACCAAAGTAAGTATGAGATGGATCCCGTACTTCTTTGCTTCTGAAACTACGAAATCCAAACCCTGATAGACAAAGAAATTAAAGATCAAGGATATTCACACAATCTAGAAGAGTGATCAGGTTGTATAAACGCATGTAATACTCCTAGAATCAATATATGTATGTATAGTATTATGATTAACCCTCGATATATAGACAGTATATGCACTGTCGAATTGAATTCATGGTAATGAATCTTAATTTTTCGCATCCAACCCTAAACAGTATATAAACTGTAAATATATAAAATATTAATTCATTGTATTAAAATTTATAGCTAGTCTATGCATGTCACAACAGCATTATAATGGTTAATTACTTTGAACATGTCCTCGTTGTAGGAACCAGGAGATTGTTGCAAAGCCCTATAGCCACCGTCGCTGAAAGCCCAAGTTCTGGCTGCATTCATTCCATACTTGGAAGCTTGTTGGAAGGTGGTTGATACCTTCGTCCTCGTAGATGGATCAGATGCCATGTACATTAACCAATATGCATTGAAGCCGTTGAGGTATAATGGCCTCCCATTCATCACAAACTCAGTTCCCCTAGTTTTGACAAAGTTGAAGCTGCTGCTGCTGCTGCTGGTACTATTACTCGCAATTTCACCATGTCCCTCTCCAACACCGAGAAGAATGAAAAGAGCCAAGGAAAGAGAACAGCACCTTAACAAGAGACTCTTTTCTTTGGACATCATTGATTATATTGAGTGATTGATATAGCTATTAATTTGTTGCTTCGAACTAGAGTCTGGTCACTAGTACTTGTCTGTTTCAATTGGCCCCGGGGTTTGGTGTTTATATAGTGCATTGGAGATGCAAACGAATGGATCGGACCCCGCCATTTTAACGGTTTGAGCCATTTTTGGTGGGACCAGGTTTTCCGTGGACGCAAGCAAGCATACATCCAATACTTTGAAAATTGCACCCAACTGGTCGATTTGACTGGTCAAACTGTGAATTGACTGTGACACGATCAATTCACTTAGAAAAACAATTGAATCAGTTGAACATGGTAGAACTAGCCAAAATGAATATTAGAACTTTTAACTTGTTCATACTAAATTTTTTAAAAAGAAAATTTAAAATCATTCAATTTACATAATAAATAAAAAGAAAAAAAAATATTTGAACTGAGTTGACCAGTTGTACCGATTTGAACCATGAACTTAAAGTTCATCCAATTCACTAAATGGTTCAAGTTTAAAAACATTACTAATATCTAGAAGTGTTTTAGATACAAACATGGGAAAAGTATAAGGTGACTGACTGGTACTCATCATAGCTCACAAGTGCAACGCAAGTTTTCATTTAGATAAAGTATGTTTCACAATTTATATAAGTTATTCTTTAAAACAATACTTTATAATTTTAGCGTTTTCCTTTTCAAATTAATTTTTGACTACGAATGAAAAGTTCTTTTTTCTGCTTCTTTTTAAGTTTCTTTTAGCATTATTACATTCTACTTAATCCTACTTTGTTTTTAAATTTTTAATTTTCACTTGTTTCTTTACAAAAGTTTTCTTTTATATATTTTGGCTATAATTATATTTCACTATGGTAAAACTTAGCACAACCAAAAATTGCGCCAAAACCCAATTAATTTCTCAACCTTATCAACAACATAATACGTATTTTGGGCATGCATAATGTCTAACTCAACAATTAATTTTTCAACAAAAAATGTACCACTTTCTTAGTGAAACTTAGTAGTTTGGTAAAACACTTAATCATTTTTAGCAAGTTATGAATTTTTTAGCAAATTTTTATGCTTTCTTTTAGAAAAATTCAACACTCTTTTAACAAAAAAGTGAAGTTTTTGGAAGTTTTTTTTGGTTCGACTGTTACTACTTTTTAGACCAAAAATTGCAAATTTATTAGATAAATTTTGTAAATCTTCCAATTTTTTGGCAAAAATTACCAACATTTTAGTGACTATTACTATTTGTTCACCAAAAAATATTGCTTCGCTTCATTGAAAAATTTGGCTAATTTGTTAAGAAATCTTACTAAATTTTAAGCAAAATTTAACACTTTTTTCCCTTAAAACTTACTACTATATTAAAAAAAATAAAAACTTGCTATTTTATTGAAAGACTAGAACACTATTCTTAAAACTTAGCACTTATTTTTTGGCAAAACTTAGGACATCATTTGTGGATCTTATAAACTTTCTAGCAAAATTTATCATTTTTTTGTACAACACATACTTGTAGTAAAATTACTACTTGTTCGAGCAAAACATAGTACTTCATTAACAAATCTTACCGTTTATTTTCAAGCAAAATATGTTATTTTACCAAAATATTTTACTAACTTTACAGTAAAACTTACTTCTCCATAGAAATTTATTAAGTTTCTTTTGCAATTTATCACTTTTTTAAATGAAACATGGTACTTTAATAAAAATCTTGTTAAATTGTAGCAAAGCTCACCACCTTTTTTTTTAACGAACAACTTAAGACTTGTTGAAAAACTTACATGCAAGTCGAAGCAACACTTACTATTAGCAAAACGTCCTCTTTTTGGCGATTGGCTTCTCATGTGGGTGGCTTGGCTATCTTCAGCATGGGCTTGTTTGGAACCCAAGTTTTTTGCCAAATTTTTCTGCTACAAGTTTTTTAAAGTCTTTAACTACAATAACTTCAAAAAATTTCTCAAAAATTTTAAATTATACACTTCAATGTTGGCCTTGGTCCCTTGCTTTTGATGTTTACAAAACAATGGATAATACTAATATCTCTTCAAGAAATACTTTCAGCTATGAAACAAATCAGATTCAAAGATTAATCACATTTGAAAGGGACAAAGTATGCTGAAGTTGTCGGACGCTCAAGAAGTTAAGATCGGACGTCCGATAATCGTTGCGACACTTCGGACGCAGAAAACCAGCCTACCGGACGTCCGAAAGAATTGAAGAAAAATTTCCAGTTTTACATCATACCTTCGGACGCAGAAAACCAACCTACCGGACGTCCGATAGAATTGAAGAAAATTTCTCAAACTCATTGCCTGCTGTCGGACGCAAAAAACAGGAGTACCGGACGTCCAATACTCCAACGGCTAGTTGACTCTTCAACTACTTTCTATCCGTTGGAAGCTTTAATAAGGCACTTTCTTGGTCCTATATAAATAGTGGTTGGTCAGATACATCAAACAACTTTGGCACACTGAAGATACAAAAGATCTAGAGTGATTTTAGTGAGAAAATACTCTTCAAAGAAGATTTGTAGTCTTAGTGGTGTGAGGTTCATTGTAAGCTTTTCATTTGTGAGTGAATACTTCATGAGTGTAGCTCTGTGAGGGTTGTCCTGAGGGATAGTAAAACGTCCTAGCTTGACCGAGTGGTGTTCGGGGTAAGGAGGAGGTGAACCTTCCTTTGTACACAAGAATGATTGTAATTCATCACTTGAAAAAGCTTGTTTGAATTAATCTATAAGCTCAAGAGGAGCTGAGTAGTTAATTGGTTTGCAATTCTTTCCCTTTTATTTATTTTTGTTACGTTTGTGATCTTTACATTGTTTATCTCTTCTATTCGATTGTCTTCGATCCTTACATTCAAAATATTCAAAAATTTACACATTTCAAAATTTTTTTTAAAAATTTCTACAGTAAATTACAGTAAAGTTTTAGACAAACTCCCAAAAAACTTACCTTCCAAACAGGGAGACTATTTCATTAGCATAATTTACAATTAAAATTTTAATGAAAGTGCCACTATCTTTTTAGAAAAAAAATATTACTTCATTAAAAAATCATACTCAGTTTCTAGCAAACTTACTCACCACCTCTGACCAAAACTCGGTACTTCATTGGAAAAGTTTCCACTTATTAAAATTTTATTTTATTCAATTACCTAATTAACTTTTTAGTGAAACTTGCAACTTTATTAGAAATCTTACTCCGTTTCTAGTAAAACTTTCACTTTGTTTAGAACATTTTATTGAAATATCCCAATAACTTTTTAAAAATATTTAAAACTTGAATAGAACAAGTTATTAAGTTTTTAGTAAAACATACGAATTTATTCTACAAAACTTACTTTAGTTAAACTTATCACTTTTTCTAACAAAACATCGTGTTCTCTTCATAAATCTTACCACTTTTTTTTTCCAAACTTACTACTTGATGAGAAATTATTATTACGTTTCTTGCTAAACTTATTACATTTACAAAATTTACTAGTTTCTTGAAAAATCTTCTTAAGTTCTAGTAAATCTTGTAACTTATTTTTTTTAAAGCAAAACATACTTTTTTTAAGGCGAACCTCGTTCACGTGGGTGGGATATGATGCTAGCCTATAGAACTACTAACTCATTCAAAAATTTTTACTTTTTTTAGCAAAACTATGTGCGTCATGTGTGTGTATATGTATGTGTGTATGTATTCTAATTTCCTAGCTAACTTAGCCCCTTCTATAAATTTTCACTACTTTGCCGAAATATCTTACTACTGTTAGTAAAATTAGCTATTTCATAAAAAGTTTTGTTAACATCAAAGTGAAACTTTCTTCTTCATCACAATTTTTTTTTAGCAAAAATTACCAATTTTTGACAAAAGTTACTACTTTATTCCAAAATCTTACCACTTTTTTTTTAACAAAATGACTTTTTCATTAGAGAATTGTATTAAATTTTTAGTAAGTTTATTAAAATCTAGCTCACTTCCTAGCAAAGCTTATGATTTTTTTTAAAAAGTTAATATTTTCCAAGTCAAACTTGCTAATCTTTTTAAAAACCTTAATACATTTTTTTTTTGACATAATGTAAATTTTGTGTCCAAACTTATCACTCCTTGCTATGGTCTTAAACTATTTAGCAACACTTACCAGTTTATTTGAACTTACTATTGATTCTAATAAATCTTGAACATTTTCCAGATAAAATTAGCACTAAACTAAATCTATCTCTTCGAATAAAACATCTTACTTATTACCTTATTAGTAAAATATTTGATTACTATGTCTAAGCTTACCACATTTTAGTAGAACACGACCCTCTACTAGGCAAAATTATGATTTCATATTAAACAAAATTTAAGATCACTACTTTTTTAAATAAATCTTGCAGTTTTTTTTTCCCAAAAAGTATTACGTTATTATTGGGAATTAGCAAGTTTATCTAAATATGTCACTTTTTAACAAGGACACAAAGTAACTACTTTAAGTGAAAGTTACCAATTCATTTCCAAATCTAACCACTTATTTTGCAACAAATATATATACATATATATATATATATATATGCAGAAAAAGTGGTAAGTTACTATGAAAGTAAAGTTTGCCGTAACCTTTAGATAGAGGTTTCCAAAGATATTTTAATAAAGCATTTAGTTTAACTCAAAATTAGTAATTTTTTGTAATAGAATGGTAAAATGGTAAGTTACTATTTACTACTTTAAAGTGGTAAGTCATGCTGTAAACTTAGTAAGATTGTCCATTTAATTGGCAAGCTTTTCTTTAAAGAAAAAACTCAAATTTTATTCATGAGCAGTGCACTTTACTACGTTAGAAGTAAGTTTTATATACAAAGTGATAATTTTCCTTAAAAAAATAATAATTCATTTTGCTATTGAAGCGATTTTGATAAACCGGTAGTAAAAGTGCTAATTTCATCCTTAAAAGCATGTCTTTTTTTGTTTTGGAGTCACAAGGATGCACTACAATAACACAAAAAAAAAAGTCCCATTATAAAACCTTTAAAATTACTACTCACTCTCTAAATTGCACGTTTTCGTCAAAAAATTTTAGCCTTTTACAGAAAATTAACACCGGACCCATATCTTAACCCGAGTATTTCAGTCAACATTTAAAAATTACTTCTGTAATTCTAACCATGAGTTACCCTAGAAATAAATGGCATCATTAATGACCCAATCCACAAATGAGTTGAAGGCACTAGGAAATCTACGTAATCAGTTGAACAGCTGCAATGCCAACTCGTCGCAAGTTATAGGTGTCAGCATTTCACCTCTGCACGACATGACTAGTTTGTTTTTCACTTTTTCTGTTTCATTGGTTTCCACTACGTACTGAACATCTAAACAGAAATTGTTGCCCTGGTTTCGTTTGCAACACGGGAACGTGGCCCCAATGGGAACTGTACTTATTCCCTTGGCTATCTTCGTGGATGGAGTCTCGTGAGCCGCGAGTTCCATTGCTCACAAGTTAGCGCATTTTTAGCGATGTTTTTAAACTCGGACCGGTCAGCGAATCGAAGAGGTGGCCGATTTGCGGTCAGGTTTTATTCTACACTTGAACTTGACAGCTAATATACAATTTAATATGATTATCGATAACTTAAGTTTCTAAAATGCATTTACCAACATAACTAAATTTAAGTTGAGATAATAATAAATTTCTTAAATGTTATACATAAAACATGGAATGATAAACATAATTAAAATATCATGATTCACTACAAGTTTTCATAAATTCATTACAAACATAAATAGATACAATCCAAATGTTCACCAATTTTCGCAAATAAAAACACAAAAAATAAATTAATTAAATATTGAAATTCTTTTACAATTCTTAAAAAATCCACAAAAGAGTTCAACTCAAGACAAACCATTTGAATAACAAACTTCCATCAGTGGCATGATAAGCAACAAAAACACCTTCACAATTTCATCAACTTAACCTGAAAAAGTTAAAATTTTATTATAAAAATATAAATCTAATTGCTCAAACTAAAAAAAATAAAATTTTTGAAAAACAAATATACAGTTAAACACATAAAAAATTAATTGCTACTAAACATCACTAATTAACATGTTACATTAAATTCAATGATCCTATACCATTAATTATTTTAAATTCAATGATCAATAGCTTCGATTATGCGCCAACTACTATATTTTTTACCAGCCCAATGTTATTATTTGTAATTCCTACACGGAGGTGCGCTACTTTTGCAAAAATTTCATCCTTAATTAATCAAATAAAAATAAAACAAAAATTAGAGAAACAGATGAAAATTGGGGGGAAAAAGAAGAAAATGCAAAAAAATCAACTAAAGATAATAATATAGAAAAAAAAACCTTGAAAAGAGAAAAATTAAACTTACCAAGATGATGGAAAACAAGAAAAGTTGAAATTTCCAACTTGTTTACAATCTGCTAAAGATGATAACCTGATAATAATGGTGAAGACTTGAGAAAATCTTGTTGTGGATATTTGAGTTTAAAATGGTTAAGAAGAAAAAATTGAAAAAAAAATCAAGAGAAGAACTAGAGAGCGCCGCCTGATGAAGCTGAGAAAGAAAGTGATGGAAAGAAAATTTAGAAAAGTTCGTCTGCACTGATGCACTTTACTTTTTCTGTACTTGATGTTTTAATATATTTATTAGTCAAGTAGAATATTCATCAAACTCAACTGTGGTCTAGCGGTAAGATTGTCATATGCAAATCTGGAGACCCAGGTTCGAATCGGAGCTACATCATTTTTGATACTTTGTTGAAGAATTTTAAAAAACCGTCGGTTTACGGTTCATATGGTTCATCCGGTTTTCAACGGTTTTCCATGAACTTCCGGCTTTAGCATTGGACCAGACCGGTGGCATGTTCGGTTCGCGGTCCAATCGGTCGAACCGTCCGGTCCGAATTTTAAAAAACCGTCGGTTTACGGTTCGAACGGTTCATATGGTTCATCCGATTTTCAACGGTTTTCCATGAACTTCCGGCTTTAGCATTGGACCGGCCGATTCGCGGTCCAACCGGTCGAACCGTCCGGTCTGGTCCAGATCTGAAAACATTGATTTTTAGAACGAAGAAGGTGACTATAGTATCGAATTTGCTTTCCACAGCGAATTGATTGTTCCATATCTTCTGCCTCTCTTAAAAGACCGTCGGTTTACGGTTCGAACGGTTTTTAACGGTTTATACGGTTCATCCGGTTTTCAATGGTTTTCCATGAACTTCTGGCTTTAGCATTGGACCGGACGGGTGGCATGTCCGGTTCACGGTCCAACCGGTCGAACCGTCCGGTCCAGTCCGGATCTGAAAACATTGATTTTTAGAACGAAGAAGGTGACTATAGTATCGAATTTGCTTTCCACAGCGAACTGATTGTTCCATACCTTCTGCCTCTCTGATATGTATGGAACCAAACCAGGTCTGTTTTGGTTCTAGTATATTAGAAAATGGTCTAACAAAAGTTTAAATATGGTGTAACTGAATTGGAAAATAGTGTAACAAAATGTGAAATTATTAATTTACTCCAAAATGGAGTGAAATATAATTGGTGAGGATTTGGGTCCCAATATCTTCAGTCTCTTCTTGAATGTGAAGTCTGAACGTGAAACTGAGCAATATTCCATTTAAGTCGAAGATTATTTAAGACTGTTGTTTGTATTATTTAGTATATAATTTATTGTGATGTGATGTATATAAACTACAAAGATACTGTTGCCAAAAAAAAGAATAAAAAATAAAAGATTGTTGATAAAACATGTTTTTTAAAAAAAATGAAATTTTTTTTCCAAATGTTGCTGGCCAAATAAAGTCATTCATGCTTACACTACAGACTCAGAATATTTCCATGTGGTGATGTTTAATCAAAGTAATGTTAGTACTCCTTTTATAATGCTTTTAATTCTGCAAATGAAGGTAAGGTTTTATGTTTCTTTCCTTGTTTTGATTTTTATTTTAAAAAAATTGGGCTGATATTCCTCTCTTGTGTTGCCAAAAAAAGAAAAAATCAAAGTATAATGTTAGTAGTTTAAAATGAAAATTTTAGTTGAACATTTTGAGTGTTCAAAATGTATTTGGGTTATAAATTATCCAGGGGCCTTTCAAACCCCATAGTATGGCTTGGGTCCCTTATCTAACTTTCATCTCACAATTTCCCCATAAACAATAAATTATGGGTTACTTTGGGCACTTCTGTCCATTTTAATCATTTAACTTAACGGAATAAATATATAAAGATTTCAACTAAAAAAACAATTGAAAATCATGCCATATTTAAACTATGGATACAAATATAAAAATTTCTAAAATCAAGAAGGTAGACCACCATTTAGTTTTATCTGTCATGTAGGCCTTATATCACTTAAAATAGGATTTCCCATCTTTGAAACACAAATGACATGCACAAGCATTTTTGTCCTTTTGTATTGCTATGAATTTAATTGAAAAAATTTCAAATATAGTTGCATGTTGAAAATGAGACTAACTACTATGACCACTATTTCTAGAGCTTAATCGTTTGTTTATATTAGCAAACCCAAGTTATCGTTAGTGGACTTCAGTTTATTTGTGATATTGGGGTAAAAATGCGGCAATCCAAAGTGCGGATTCATTTTAGACAATAATAGGATACACGAAATTTAGACGGATTTTTTCATTGAATCTAGGATTATCTGTATTCCGACTTCCATATGATTTTATGCAAGCATATCAAAGTGTGATCTTCGCTAAAAAAAATAAAAGAATTTTTTTTTGTTCAAAGTTGTGGGAATTTTGTATTTAGAGAGAACTGCATTGACTTTGAAATTTACTTCTAGGGACCGAAAATCTTTTGGGTAAACAATGTCAAGTGGCTTTAGCTTTTCTCCGCTATGTTCCTTTTTCTTTTTTCAACGGTTCATAAGGAATTTATAGCGCATTAGAAAGAAAATTGTTTGTATATCCACCCAGACAACTTCATTTAATAGATGTTGTAGCATGCAGAATCAATTTGATACACCAAACATGTGGTTGGATTTATCTCAAGGTCCTCTTAACTTTGGCTATTTTACATGATTTGAAATGCATTTACTAAACCAGTAGAACAAAATGATAATTTTACTTTACTTTCATGCTATGCTAGATGATGATTCCGAATCTATGTGCAATATTTTCACAATGTCAAAGAATTAATTTTTCTTAAGCCTCCTGATTCATTTCTTATTTAATTACAGTGCAGTAATAAAAGCATCCTTATTGGGTTACTATTTGATACGAATTTAGCAAGAGAACTAGACCGTAGAAGTAGTATGAGATAAGTTCTACCTTTTTCTTTGGGCGGGTTTTGTGCAAATACCATACCAAGTTCTAATATAGCATTGATTGTCTAAGTACCAAAACCCCAAGTCCTACTTGCCCCAAATTTAAACCTATCAAAAATTTTAAAATTTTAATAAATTAAACTAAGTTTAAACAAACTAAAATTAAAACAAAAAAACAAAGTAAAATGAGCAATGAGAGCAATCAAAACACATGTTAACTTATGTTGAACAATGCAAGATCTTAAAACTTGTAGTTGAATCAAATTTTGATTGTTAATGGAAAAATTCATCTTGCATTCACCATTAGGCATAATGCGTCTACTTCACATTAATGACTTACTATTTTTCTATGCAAAGTTAATTAATTTAAGATGCATGAAATCTATGAAGTTTCCCCATTTAGTTTCTAGAGATATGTGATAAGAGTATATTTTACGTATTTTGAGTGTGCTTTATTAATTAGTTTTGGTGTGTTTTATTTAGTTTTATAAATAATTAACTAAGATTCTAGTGAAAATATGCATTTTGTGGTTAAAGTGTGAAAATTGCATTTCTATTGATTTTTATGGTAAAAACTTCATATTTTGTAGGTTTAATGATTCAATCATCAAATGAAGTGCATTGAGAAAATATTTGGATAATTGAAGATGGATTAAAATGGTGAAAATAAAATATGAAGTGTAAAAGGAAAAATGCAATTTGAATCAAGAAAAGCCAGCTTTGACAACTCTGACACGTTTTGGTATTTTAACTATATCTGGAGCTACACAGATTGGATTGAGGTGATCTTTATACCATTTTGAAACTAAGAGATAGATCTAAATTTGGTATGAAGACATCAGAATCTAATTCAGCCGTTTTCATTGTCCAAAAGTTGAAATACCGAAATTCAACTCAGCTGAGAAATGCAACTTGAGAACAAAAGAATCAAACAAAAGTCAGCTTTGGCATCTGTTGGTATTTTGGCTATATCTTGGGCTACATACATTGGATTCAGATGATCTTTATATCATTTTAAAGCTAAGAGACAGATATACATTTGGTATGAAGATATCAAAAGTCCAATTCGGCTGTTTTCCTGGTCAAAATGTCAAAATACAGAAGTAAAAGTCTGCTGCTGAGAGCTGAAAACGCGGAATTGACCAGTCAGTGGTATTTTTATCATATATCGGTCTAGACAGCTCTAAATTGGATGATTCTTGAGGCATTGGACAGCTATTTCAATGGGCTACAACTTCTATGTTTTTCACAAGAGCTAATTTAGCCGTCATTATAGAGAAAATAGCAGTTGAAGTAGCCAGATTCTGGTCAGAAATAGCTGCTGGTACAACCTGTTTTCTCCTTCAACAATTTACAGCTATGGATGAACGTATGACAACCAATTAGCAGCTGTAAAAGGGATGTTTCAAGCCTCATTTCCTGATTGCATTCATCTATATATAGCCATGGACTTGCAGGATTCAAAATAACTTGGGAGAAGGCTAGAGAAACTCACCAGAAATGTAGTTTTCACTAGAGTTTCCTTGGTTCATTAGTATAGTATAGGTAGAGTAGTTTATCCATCTTGTATTTGTAGTTAGATTTGGATGAATATTGGAGGAGCAAAGATGAAGAGGTCGATCTCATGTGACAAGGGTGATATCTCTTCTACTACTTTCTCTCTTTTATTGAATTTCATGTTTAATTATAATACAAGTTGGCTTTGTGTTTTTATTATGTTTAGTTAAAGTTTATGTGAGAACCCTAAACCTTTCATACTTTCTAAGTGTTTTGGTTTATTCCCGTTTCCCGTGTAATTGAAGTTTTGTCCACTAATCGTTTCAAAAACGGGAAGGCCTTTTTGTTATGTGCAATTATGTGTGAGATATGTAAGTATGTGTACGTGTTGGAAGTACGGTTGAGCGTGGCATTTGAATTTCGGAAACGGAGAAAAATTTTGGAAAAAGGGGAAGGGCCGAATCCGGCCGGAAATCCGGCCAGTTCTTGGCCGGATTGATGGCCGGATTGTTGGGGGTTTTTGAAAAAAAAACGAGTTAGCTACTGCCTTGAATCCGGCCAGGAATCCGGCCGGAAATCCGGCCAGAAACCGGCCGGATTCTGACGTGGCACAGCCGGTCAGCAGCTTTGACCGGCTGTTTCTTTCCTTCTTATCTCTTTGGTTGGCCAAAATATCTTCATTTTCTCTTCTTGTTCAGCCGTGAGCTTTGAGAGCTAAGAGAGAAAAAAAAAACTCTTCAATCTTCATCTTTAATTTTTGCTTCAATCTTGAAATTCCACCGATAGATTTTGAAACCACTCCGTACAAGTAAGCTTCTTGGAAGGTTAAAGCTTTTGGGTGGAGTAATTTTTAAAGGGGAAGCTTGGAATTGCTAGTCTTCTTGAGTTGTGAGGTAAGATGATTAAGAAAGTTCTCTCTTGCATTGCTAATGGTTATATTGTGAATTGTAAGGGTTGGATATGTTATTTGGTGAGTTATATCTTAATTTGGGTTGATTATGGTGAAGTTTTCTATTTAATTATGATTTTTCTGTTTGCATATGATTTTGTCTATGTGGCCAAGTATGATGAATGGTAATGGTTGATAATGACTCTATGAGGAGTATTGGATAGGCAAATGCAATCAATTTTGGATTTGGTTGGAAATTTGAAAAGTTAGGGTTCTTAAAATCCCAATTCTGTCCGGTTTTAGATCACTGGGTTAGAGGCCGAATTAGACTTTTCTCAAAACATGAAAGTTGTAGGTATTGATGAGTTTGAAGTTCCTGCAAAATTTCAGGTCATTTGGATTAGTGTAGAGTGAGATATGACGAAATTACTGTAGCTGTTCTGCTTTGGTCAGAATGCGAAAACTGCGATAGTAATTGGCCATTTTGACTGGAATTGGTTTGGATTTTGGAGTTGGTGTCTTCTGATGAAATGTAGCTGGATGTCTTAGCTAACTTATGCCTTTGGAATTTCGGCATTTGGACCTGTGTAGGCTGAGATTGACGTATTACAGTTTTGTGTGTTTTGCAAATCTGTTTTGGTAATTCTGGTTTGGTATTTGGCACTTTTGACCTAGTTGTGCTAGGATCTGGATTGAGTGACCTTCTACATTGTTGTAGCTCTGTTTCATAGCTTCGAAACGGTGGGTCTTACACCCCCAACCGATAATTGTAGTGAGAGTTGTGCCATTACTGCATTATGACGTCAAAACCGGTTTTCTTATCAAGGCCAGCATTAAAGCCTTTCTTAATTTCTGGTTTGCTTTCATGCTTGTATATGTTTATAAAACCCTATTGGGGTTGTGAATTGGTGTTGTTTATGACTCGGTATGGTTTCTTGTTTTATGATATTGTGAGCTATGGAACGGCTCTTGACATGAAATGCTTATATGTGTGTTGTTGGGTTGTGATTGAAGAAAAATAATGAAGCCTTATGGCTGGAAAATTTGGTAAACACAAAGGGCATGCTGCCCGCATTTTTACTCGAGATTTAGAAAACTATATTCTCGACTTGAGTAAAGGTTAAGTATTGAACCCTTGAATTTCCATGCATGAAACCCTATTGGGCGATAATTGGTTTGACTTTATGACTCGTTATCGAGTCTTATGGTATTTGTTTACATGTTCTAGGGCGTGACGATAGCTCACGACATTCTCCTGACGGAAGTGCATGAAATAGCACTTAATTGAATGGTGAGTGTACTACTCACTTATGTGCTATTATATGGCTTTGATATTGAACTTGAGATGTTGTATGTTAATGGATTGATGTGAGAGTGTACTTTATCACTCTCACTTATTGTTTCACATGTTAGTGAAAAGTTATTGGAAAGTTAAATGAACTGTTATATGAAATGACATACATGACTTGGTATCGATTGGACAAGTATCCAACGACTACAAATGTTATCATTGAGCTCAACCCCATTGGTAGTTGATTGAATCGAGCCGACAAGGGTTTGGTCGTGACAATTAATGAGCCTTGGGTAAAGTTATAAGGAATCTTGTAGTATGAGAGACTCTTGATTCCGGTATACTCGAGTAATACCACAGTGCAAGTGTTTGGAGTGCGGGGCCCGGTAGGGGGATGTTTGGTGGAAGGGAATGGGAGAGAAGAGGGTCTACAGTTGGTTACTTTTCAAACATTGACGGAGAGTCAATGAGACCGATCAAGAATTCAAACGAGGAAAAGGGCTCTTGAGAGCCACCCGTATCCTTTTATCCTCATTATTAATGTGTGGCTTTATTTATTTTGGTAAATTGGACTGTTAAGCTTGAGGTATCCATGAACTTGGTTGCTTGAGTTGTATTCTCACTGGGCAATTAGCTCACCCCGTTCCTTTTGTTTTCCTTACAGGAATATGACTCTTTTGGAATGAATTTTGATAAATGGTTGCCGAATGAACTAGATGAATGACTCTTTTGTATTGTATATAAAATGGGACCCTAAATGTATCATTAGGGCCGTTTTCACTTTTGTTTTGGCAAACCATATATGTAGCGACTTTTGTATCACTTTTAAATGTCATTTTGGTTTGTAAAGGCTAAATGTTATGTGGTTTATGTAATTCGATGTTTGGTTGGGTTCGGACGAGTCGGTTACTATTCATGGCCGACTCCGGATTTTGTTTTTCTTTTATTTTGGGTTATTTTGCCCTTTTGCCTTATTTGCGCGCGTTATAAGTTCCGGAACGTGAAAGATCGCTCTATACTGCACCGTTAGTCCTGGCGAGAGCTGGGCAGGCAGTCCGCTAACCTCTTTGGTTCGCCTTAGGGGAAAGTGGGGCTGTCACAGGTGGTATCAGAGCCACGTCGCGTGGTCTCTGCGCGAAGTGAGACTGGGCCAAGTGGTGTTGTGGTCCTAATTTCATGAATATGTTTAAGTGCTCGTTTGAGCATAAGCTATGAACCTTGAAGTGTTATAGGTCTTTAATCTTTCTCATGGTATTTAAGGACCCTAGATAAGTATGTCGGACAGGAATTTTGATTTGTAGATGGTTTACTCTTGGGACTGGCCAGCTCGAGATGTGAACTATCTTATTTCGGATTCTCGTGCCCGAGTACCCCAGAATTGAGGTGATGCAAGCTACTAGGTATTTGAACCCTGTGTTTTGGAAACAAGCCTTGTATTTTGGAAACGTGAACAGGCTTTGTCTGACTAAAATGAGCACAAGAGATCAATGGACATCTAGTTTGGATAGTAAGTGACGTGAGAGACCAGACGGGCTGGTACTGGGATGACTTTGCGACTGTATATTACGCAGTCTATATGTACTATGTTATATGTGCTTACTTGCTTATCCATCTTTTCATATAACGTGTTATATGCACTATGATATAACGTGTTACTTGCTTATAACGTGTTATAACGTGTTACTTGGTATGATAGATTTTGTTATGTTAGTCCATGTATTGCATTCATGCATGGAAGTACCCCTTTTGGAAAAAAAAAAAACCCGCGGACATGGTCATAGCAGTGACACAAAACGAGACCAAGAGTCAAAGAGAAGAAAGGGAGGAAACAACACCTAAACCGAACATGGACCAAGAGTGCTACTGGTATTCAAGACTTTCTTATGACCCATTGTTTTACCAACAGGCTACCATCTGAGGTCCAGCAACTCTGTAAAATGGCACGTAGGGTTGAGATGTATAATGAAATCGGGGGTCTTCGAGACGAAATAGAAGTCCAAAAGAACCTAGTCGCATACTGGGAAGGGCGCTGGAAGCACGAGTATACAGAGAAAATTGAGCTCCTGCACAAAAACTTAGAGCTAAAAAGGAAATATGAAGGGATTTCCGAGGAGGCCCTGGAAAAGGCTCAATGCATCAATAATGCAAAGGTGCAAGTGAAAGCTTCCCAAATACGGAAAATGGGTGCAGTGGGTAGCATGAGTGAGGAACCTAGCGAAGCAATGACACCTTCTAAAGTACAGAAAGTGAACCAGTTATTCGGGCCGCCATGGACAATGGGGGCGGTAGATAAAAGATTTGTCAATGAAAGCCAAACCAGACAGGGGAAGATTTCTCCGAAAAGCAAAAAGATGACTTTCCACTTGACTTGTGACTATTGCGGAAAGGCCAATCACACTGAGAATGATTGTTGGCGAAAGGGGAGGAGATGTCTGCGCTGTGGGAGCATCGAGCATCGAATTGCATATTGCCCGATTAAAGTGCGGAAAAAGAAAAGAACTCAACAACCAACCCAGACCGACCCTGCACCGTCAAGTGGAGAAGGGACTGGAATGAAGAACCTCGTTTCTTCTGACTCTGAAGACGGAGAAGGTACAGGCCATTGGTTACTTTAAATTTGAAGGAAAATTTCGAGGACGAAATTCTTTTAAGGGGGGGAGAGTGTGAGAACCCTAAACCTTTCATACTTTCTAAGTGTTTTGGTTTATTCCCGTTTCCCGTGTAATTGAAGTTTTGTCCACTAATCGTTTCAAAAACGGGAAGGCCTTTTTGTTATGTGCAATTATGTGTGAGATATGTAAGTATGTGTACGTGTTAGAAGTACGGTTGAGCGTGGCATTTGAATTTCGGAAACGGAGAAAAATTTTGAAAAAAGGGGAAGGGCCGAATCCGGCCGGAAATCCGGCCAGTTCTTGGCCGGATTGATGGCCGGATTGTTGGGGGTTTTTGAAAAAAAAAACGAGTTAGCTACTGCCTTGAATCCGGCCAGGAATCCGGCCGGAAATCCGGCCAGAAACCGGCCGGATTCTGACGTGGCACAGCCGGTCAGCAGCTTTGACCGGCTGTTTCTTTCCTTCTTATCTCTTTGGTTGGCCAAAATATCTTCATTTTCTCTTCTTGTTCAGCCGTGAGCTTTGAGAGCTAAGAGAGAAAAAAAAACTCTTCAATCTTCATCTTTAATTTTTGCTTCAATCTTGAAATTCCACCGATAGATTTTGAAACCACTCCGTACAAGTAAGCTTCTTGGAAGGTTAAAGCTTTTGGGTGGAGTAATTTTTAAAGGGGAAGCTTGGAATTGCTAGTCTTCTTGAGTTGTGAGGTAAGATGATTAAGAAAGTTCTCTCTTGCATTGCTAATGGTTATATTGTGAATTGTAAGGGTTGGATATGTTATTTGGTGAGTTATATCTTGATTTGGGTTGATTATGGTGAAGTTTTCTATTTAATTATGATTTTTCTGTTTGCATATGATTTTGTCTATGTGGCCAAGTATGATGAATGGTAATGGTTGATAATGACTCTATGAGGAGTATTGGATAGGCAAATGCAATCAATTTTGGATTTGGTTGGAAATTTGAAAAGTTAGGGTTCTTAAAATCCCAATTCTGTCCGGTTTTAGATCACTGGGTTAGAGGCCGAATTAGACTTTTCTCAAAACATGAAAGTTGTAGGTATTGATGAGTTTGAAGTGCCTACAAAATTTCAGGTCATTTGGATTAGTGTAGAGTGAGATATGACGAAATTACTGTAGCTGTTCTGCTTTGGTCAGAATGCGAAAACTGCGATAGTAATTGGCCATTTTGACTGGAATTGGTTTGGATTTTGGAGTTGGTGTCTTCTGATGAAATGTAGCTGGATGTCTTAGCTAACGTATGCCTTTGGAATTTCGGCATTTGGACCTGTGTAGGCTGAGATTGACGTATTACAGTTTTGTGTGTTTTGCAAATCTGTTTTGGTAATTCTGGTTTGGTATTTGGCACTTTTGACCTAGTTGTGCTAGGATCTGGATTGAGTGACCTTCTACATTGTTGTAGCTCTGTTTCATAGCTTCGAAACGGTGGGTCTTACACCCCCAACCGATAATTGTAGTGAGAGTTGTGCCATTACCGCATTATGACGTCAAAACCGGTTTTCTTATCAAGGCCAGCATTAAAGCCTTTCTTAATTTCTGGTTTGCTTTCATGCTTGTATATGTTTATAAAACCCTATTGGGGTTGTGAATTGGTGTTGTTTATGACTCGGTATGGTTTCTTGTTTTATGATATTGTGAGCTATGGAACGGCTCTTGACATGAAATGCTTATATGTGTGTTGTTGGGTTGTGATTGAAGAAAAATAATGAAGCCTTATGGCTGGAAAATTTGGTAAACACAAAGGGCATGCTGCCCGCATTTTTACTCGAGATTTAGAAAACTATATTCTCGACTTGAGTAAAGGTTAAGTATTGAACCCTTGAATTTCCATGCATGAAACCCTATTGGGCGATAATTGGTTTGACTTTATGACTCGTTATCGAGTCTTATGGTATTTGTTTACATGTTCTAGGGCGTGACGATAGCTCACGACATTCTCCTGACGGAAGTGCATGAAATAGCACTTAATTGAATGGTGAGTGTACTACTCACTTATGTGCTATTATATGGCTTTGATATTGAACTTGAGATGTTGTATGTTAATGGATTGATGTGAGAGTGTACTTTATCACTCTCACTTATTGTTTCACATGTTAGTGAAAAGTTATTGGAAAGTTAAATGAACTGTTATATGAAATGACATACATGACTTGGTATCGATTGGACAAGTATCCAACGACTACAAATGTTATCATTGAGCTCAACCCCATTGGTAGTTGATTGAATCGAGCCGACAAGGGTTTGGTCGTGACAATTAATGAGCCTTGGGTAAAGTTATAAGGAATCTTGTAGTATGAGAGACTCTTGATTCCGGTATACTCGAGTAATACCACAGTGCAAGTGTTTGGAGTGCGGGCCCGGTAGGGGGATGTTTGGTGGAAGGAATGGGAGAGAAGAGGAGTCTACAGTTGGTTACTTTTCAAACATTGACGGAGAGTCAATGAGACCGATCAAGAATTCAAACGAGGAAAAGGGCTCTTGAGAGCCACCCGTATCCTTTTATCCTCATTATTAATGTGTGGCTTTATTTATTTTGGTAAATTGGACTGTATCCATGAACTTGGTTGCTTGAGTTGTATTCTCACTGGGCAATTAGCTCACCCCGTTCCTTTTGTTTTCCTTACAGGAATATGACTCTTTTGGAATGAATTTTGATAAATGGTTGCCGAATGAACTAGATGAATGACTCTTTTGTATTGTATATAAAATGGGACCCTAAATGTATCATTAGGGCCGTTTTCACTTTTGTTTTGGCAAACCATATATGTAGCGACTTTTGTATCACTTTAAATGTCATTTTGGTTTGTAAAGGCTAAATGTTATGTGGTTTATGTAATCCGATGTTTGGTTGGGTTCGGACGAGTCGGTTACTATTCATGGCCGACTCCGGATTTTGTTTCTTTTATTTTGGGTTATTTTGCCCTTTTGCCTTATTTGCGCGCGTTATAAGTTCCGGAACGTGAAAGATCGCTCTATACTGCACCGTTAGTCCTGGCGAGAGCTGGGCAGGCAGTCCGCTAACCCCTTTGGTTCGCCTTAGGGGAAAGTGGGGCTGTCACAGGTGGTATCAGAGCCACGTCGCGTGGTCTCTGCGCGAAGTGAGACTGGGCCAAGTGGTGTTGTGGTCCTAATTTTATGAATATGTTTAAGTGCTCGTTTGAGCATAAGCTATGAACCTTGAAGTGTTATAGGTCTTTAATCTTTCTCATGATATTTAAGGACCCTAGATAAGTATGTCGGACAGGAATTTTGATTTGTAGATGGTTTACTCTTGGGACTGGCCAGCTCGAGATGTGAACTATCTTATTTCGGATTCTCGTGCCCGAGTACCCCAGAATTGAGGTGATGCAAGCTACTAGGTATTTGAACCCTGTGTTTTGGAAACAAGCCTTGTATTTTGGAAACGTGAACAGGCTTTGTCTGACTAAAATGAGCACAAGAGATCAATGGACATCTAGTTTGGATAGTAAGTGACGTGAGAGACCAGACGGGCTGGTACTGGGATGACTTTGCGACTGTATATTACGCAGTCTATATGTACTATGTTATATGTGCTTACTTGCTTATCCATCTTTTCATATAACGTGTTATATGCACTATGATATAACGTGTTACTTGCTTATAACGTGTTATAACGTGTTACTTGGTATGATAGATTTTGTTATGTTAGTCCATGTATTGCATTCATGCATGGAAGTACCCCTTTTGGAAAAAAAAAAAACCCGCGGACATGGTCATAGCAGTGACACAAAACGAGACCAAGAGTCAAAGAGAAGAAAGGGAGGAAACAACACCTAAACCGAACATGGACCAAGAGTGCTACTGGTATTCAAGACTTTCTTATGACCCATTGTTTTACCAACAGGCTACCATCTGAGGTCCAGCAACTCTGTAAAATGGCACGTAGGGTTGAGATGTATAATGAAATCGGGGGTCTTCGAGACGAAATAGAAGTCCAAAAGAACCTAGTCGCATACTGGGAAGGGCGCTGGAAGCACGAGTATACAGAGAAAATTGAGCTCCTGCACAAAAACTTAGAGCTAAAAAGGAAATATGAAGGGATTTCCGAGGAGGCCCTGGAAAAGGCTCAATGCATCAATAATGCAAAGGTGCAAGTGAAAGCTTCCCAAATACGGAAAATGGGTGCAGTGGGTAGCATGAGTGAGGAACCTAGCGAAGCAATGACACCTTCTAAAGTACAGAAAGTGAACCAGTTATTCGGGCCGCCATGGACAATGGGGGCGGTAGATAAAAGATTTGTCAATGAAAGCCAAACCAGACAGGGGAAGATTTCTCCGAAAAGCAAAAAGATGACTTTCCACTTGACTTGTGACTATTGCGGAAAGGCCAATCACACTGAGAATGATTGTTGGCGAAAGGGGAGGAGATGTCTGCGCTGTGGGAGCATCGAGCATCGAATTGCATATTGCCCGATTAAAGTGCGGAAAAAGAAAAGAACTCAACAACCAACCCAGACCGACCCTGCACCGTCAAGTGGAGAAGGGACTGGAATGAAGAACCTCGTTTCTTCTGACTCTGAAGACGGAGAAGGTACAGGCCATTGGTTACTTTAAATTTGAAGGAAAATTTCGAGGACGAAATTCTTTTAAGGGGGGGAGAGTGTGAGAACCCTAAACCTTTCATACTTTCTAAGTGTTTTGGTTTATTCCCGTTTCCCGTGTAATTGAAGTTTTGTCCACTAATCGTTTCAAAAACGGGAAGGCCTTTTTGTTATGTGCAATTATGTGTGAGATATGTAAGTATGTGTACGTGTTGAAGTACGGTTGAGCGTGGCATTTGAATTTCGGAAACGGAGAAAAATTTTGGAAAAAGGGGAAGGGCCGAATCCGGCCGGAAATCCGGCCAGTTCTTGGCCGGATTGATGGCCGGATTGTTGGGGGTTTTTGAAAAAAAAAACGAGTTAGCTACTGCCTTGAATCCGGCCAGGAATCCGGCCGGAAATCCGGCCAGAAACCGGCCGGATTCTGACGTGGCACAGCCGGTCAGCAGCTTTGACCGGCTGTTTCTTTCCTTCTTATCTCTTTGGTTGGCCAAAATATCTTCATTTTCTCTTCTTGTTCAGCCGTGAGCTTTGAGAGCTAAGAGAGAAAAAAAAAACTCTTCAATCTTCATCTTTAATTTTTGCTTCAATCTTGAAATTCCACCGATAGATTTTGAAACCACTCCGTACAAGTAAGCTTCTTGGAAGGTTAAAGCTTTTGGGTGGAGTAATTTTTAAAGGGGAAGCTTGGAATTGCTAGTCTTCTTGAGTTGTGAGGTAAGATGATTAAGAAAGTTCTCTCTTGCATTGCTAATGGTTATATTGTGAATTGTAAGGGTTGGATATGTTATTTGGTGAGTTATATCTTAATTTGGGTTGATTATGGTGAAGTTTTCTATTTAATTATGATTTTTCTGTTTGCATATGATTTTGTCTATGTGGCCAAGTATGATGAATGGTAATGGTTGATAATGACTCTATGAGGAGTATTGGATAGGCAAATGCAATCAATTTTGGATTTGGTTGGAAATTTGAAAAGTTAGGGTTCTTAAAATCCCAATTCTGTCCGGTTTTAGATCACTGGGTTAGAGGCCGAATTAGACTTTTCTCAAAACATGAAAGTTGTAGGTATTGATGAGTTTGAAGTTCCTGCAAAATTTCAGGTCATTTGGATTAGTGTAGAGTGAGATATGACGAAATTACTGTAGCTGTTCTGCTTTGGTCAGAATGCGAAAACTGCGATAGTAATTGGCCATTTTGACTGGAATTGGTTTGGATTTTGGAGTTGGTGTCTTCTGATGAAATGTAGCTGGATGTCTTAGCTAACTTATGCCTTTGGAATTTCGGCATTTGGACCTGTGTAGGCTGAGATTGACGTATTACAGTTTTGTGTGTTTTGCAAATCTGTTTTGGTAATTCTGGTTTGGTATTTGGCACTTTTGACCTAGTTGTGCTAGGATCTGGATTGCGTGACCTTCTACATTGTTGTAGCTCTGTTTCATAGCTTCGAAACGGTGGGTCTTACACCCCAACCGATAATTGTAGTGAGAGTTGTGCCATTACCGCATTATGACGTCAAAACCGGTTTTCTTATCAAGGCCAGCATTAAAGCCTTTCTTAATTTCTGGTTTGCTTTCATGCTTGTATATGTTTATAAAACCCTATTGGGGTTGTGAATTGGTGTTGTTTATGACTCGGTATGGTTTCTTGTTTTATGATATTGTGAGCTATGGAACGGCTCTTGACATGAAATGCTTATATGTGTGTTGTTGGGTTGTGATTGAAGAAAAATAATGAAGCCTTATGGCTGGAAAATTTGGTAAACACAAAGGGCATGCTGCCCGCATTTTTACTCGAGATTTAGAAAACTATATTCTCGACTTGAGTAAAGGTTAAGTATTGAACCCTTGAATTTCCATGCATGAAACCCTATTGGGCGATAATTGGTTTGACTTTATGACTCGTTATCGAGTCTTATGGTATTTGTTTACATGTTCTAGGGCGTGACGATAGCTCACGACATTCTCCTGACGGAAGTGCATGAAATAGCACTTAATTGAATGGTGAGTCTACTACTCACTTATGTGCTATTATATGGCTTTGATATTGAACTTGAGATGTTGTATGTTAATGGATTGATGTGAGAGTGTACTTTATCACTCTCACTTATTGTTTCACATGTTAGTGAAAAGTTATTGGAAAGTTAAATGAACTGTTATATGAAATGACATACATGACTTGGTATCGATTGGACAAGTATCCAACGACTACAAATGTTATCATTGAGCTCAACCCCATTGGTAGTTGATTGAATCGAGCTGACAAGGGTTTGGTCGTGACAATTAATGAGCCTTGGGTAAAGTTATAAGGAATCTTGTAGTATGAGAGACTCTTGATTCCGGTATACTCGAGTAATACCACAGTGCAAGTGTTTGGAGTGCGGGCCCGGTAGGGGGATGTTTGGTGGAAGGAATGGGAGAGAAGAGGAGTCTACAGTTGGTTACTTTTCAAACATTGACGGAGAGTCAATGAGACCGATCAAGAATTCAAACGAGGAAAAGGGCTCTTGAGAGCCACCCGTATCCTTTTATCCTCATTATTAATGTGTGGCTTTATTTATTTTGGTAAATTGGACTGTTAAGCTTGATGTATCCATGAACTTGGTTGCTTGAGTTGTATTCTCACTGGGCAATTAGCTCACCCCGTTCCTTTTGTTTTTCTTACAGGAATATGACTCTTTTGGAATGAATTTTGATAAATGGTTGCCGAATGAACTAGATGAATGACTCTTTTGTATTGTATATAAAATGGGACCCTAAATGTATCATTAGGGCCGTTTTCACTTTTGTTTTGGCAAACCATATATGTAGCGACTTTTGTATCACTTTTAAATGTCATTTTGGTTTGTAAAGGCTAAATGTTATGGGGTATATGTAATTCGATGTTTGGTTGGGTTCGGACGAGTCGGTTACTATTCATGGCCGACTCCGGGTTTCATTTTCTTTTATTTTGGGTTATTTTGCCCTTTTGCCTTATTTGCGCGCGTTATAAGTTCCGGAACGTGAAAGATCGCTCTAATCTGATCCGTAGTCCTGGCGAGAGCTGGGCAGGCAGTCCGCTAACCTCTTTGGTTCGCCTTAGGGGAAAGTGGGGCTGTCACAGGTGGTATCAGAGCCACGTCGCGTGGTCTCTGCGCGAAGTGAGACTGGGCCAAGTGGTGTTGTGGTCCTAATTTCATGAATATGTTTAAGTGCTCGTTTGAGCATAAGTTATGAACCTTGAAGTGTTATAGGTCTTTAATCTTTCTCATGGTATTTAAGGACCCTAGATAAGTATGTCGGACAGGAATTTTGATTTGTAGATGGTTACTCTTGGGACTGGCCAGCTCGAGATGTGAGCTATCTTATTTCGGATTCTCGTGCCCGAGTACCCCAGAATTGAGGTGATGCAAGCTACTAGGTATTTGAACCCTGTGTTTTGGAAACAAGCCTAGTATTTTGGAAACGTGAACAGGCTTTGTCTGACTAAAATGAGCACAAGAGATCAATGGACATCTAGTTTGGATAGTAAGTGACGTGAGAGACCAGACGGGCTGGTACTGGGATGACTTTGCGACTGTATATTACGCAGTCTATATGTACTATGTTATATGTGCTTACTTGCTTATCCATCTTTTCATATAACGTGTTATATGCACTATGATATAACGTGTTACTTGCTTATAACGTGTTATAACGTGTTACTTGGTATGATAGATTTTGTTATGTTAGTCCATGTATTGCATTCATGCATGGAAGTACCCCTTTTGGAAAAAAAAAAAACCCGCGGACATGGTCATAGCAGTGACACAAAACGAGACCAAGAGTCAAAGAGAAGAAAGGGAGGAAACAACACCTAAACCGAACATGGACCAAGAGTGCTACTGGTATTCAAGACTTTCTTATGACCCATTGTTTTACCAACAGGCTACCAACAGGCTACCATCTGAGGTCCAGCAACTCTGTAAAATGGCACGTAGGGTTGAGATGTATAATGAAATCGGGGGTCTTCGAGACGAAATAGAAGTCCAAAAGAACCTAGTCGCATACTGGGAAGGGCGCTGGAAGCACGAGTATACAGAGAAAATTGAGCTCCTGCACAAAAACTTAGAGCTAAAAAGGAAATATGAAGGGATTTCCGAGGAGGCCCTGGAAAAGGCTCAATGCATCAAGAATGCAAAGGTGCAAGTGAAAGCTTCCCAAATACGGAAAATGGGTGCAGTGGGTAGCGTGAGTGAGGAACCTAGCGAAGCAATGACACCTTCTAAAGTACAGAAAGTGAACCAGTTATTCGGGCCGCCATGGACAATGGGGGCGGTAGATAAAAGATTTGTCAATGAAAGCCAAACCAGACAGGGGAAGATTTCTCCGAAAAGCAAAAAGATGACTTTCCACTTGACTTGTGACTATTGCGGAAAGGCCAATCACACTGAGAATGATTGTTGGCGAAAGGGGAGGAGATGTCTGCGCTGTGGGAGCATCGAGCATCGAATTGCATATTGCCCGATTAAAGTGCGGAAAAAGAAAAGAACTCAACAACCAACCCAGACCGACCCTGCACCGTCAAGTGGAGAAGGGACTGGAATGAAGAACCTCGTTTCTTCTGACTCTGAAGACGGAGAAGGTACAGGCCATTGGTTACTTTAAATTTGAAGGAAAATTTCGAGGACGAAATTCTTTTAAGGGGGGGAGAGTGTGAGAACCCTAAACCTTTCATACTTTCTAAGTGTTTTGGTTTATTCCCGTTTCCCGTGTAATTGAAGTTTTGTCCACTAATCGTTTCAAAAACGGGAAGGCCTTTTTGTTATGTGCAATTATGTGTGAGATATGTAAGTATGTGTACGTGTTAGAAGTACGGTTGAGCGTGGCATTTGAATTTCGGAAACGGAGAAAAATTTTGAAAAAAGGGGAAGGGCCGAATCCGGCCGGAAATCCGGCCAGTTCTTGGCCGGATTGATGGCCGGATTGTTGGGGGTTTTTGAAAAAAAAAACGAGTTAGCTACTGCCTTGAATCCGGCCAGGAATCCGGCCGGAAATCCGGCCAGAAACCGGCCGGATTCTGACGTGGCACAGCCGGTCAGCAGCTTTGACCGGCTGTTTCTTTCCTTCTTATCTCTTTGGTTGGCCAAAATATCTTCATTTTCTCTTCTTGTTCAGCCGTGAGCTTTGAGAGCTAAGAGAGAAAAAAAAAACTCTTCAATCTTCATCTTTAATTTTTGCTTCAATCTTGAAATTCCACCGATAGATTTTGAAACCACTCCGTACAAGTAAGCTTCTTGGAAGGTTAAAGCTTTTGGGTGGAGTAATTTTTAAAGGGGAAGCTTGGAATTGCTAGTCTTCTTGAGTTGTGAGGTAAGATGATTAAGAAAGTTCTCTCTTGCATTGCTAATGGTTATATTGTGAATTGTAAGGGTTGGATATGTTATTTGGTGAGTTATATCTTAATTTGGGTTGATTATGGTGAAGTTTTCTATTTAATTATGATTTTTCTGTTTGCATATGATTTTGTCTATGTGGCCAAGTATGATGAATGGTAATGGTTGATAATGACTCTATGAGGAGTATTGGATAGGCAAATGCAATCAATTTTGGATTTGGTTGGAAATTTGAAAAGTTAGGGTTCTTAAAATCCCAATTCTGTCCGGTTTTAGATCACTGGGTTAGAGGCCGAATTAGACTTTTCTCAAAACATGAAAGTTGTAGGTATTGATGAGTTTGAAGTGCCTGCAAAATTTCAGGTCATTTGGATTAGTGTAGAGTGAGATATGACGAAATTACTGTAGCTGTTCTGCTTTGGTCAGAATGCGAAAACTGTGATAGTAATTGGCCATTTTGACTGGACTTGGTTTGGATTTTGGAGTTGGTGTCTTCTGATGAAATGTAGCTGGATGTCTTAGCTAACTTATGCCTTTGGAATTTCGGCATTTGGACCTGTGTAGGCTGAGATTGACGTATTACAGTTTTGTGTGTTTTGCAAATCTGTTTTGGTAATTCTGGTTTGGTATTTGGCACTTTTGACCTAGTTGTACTAGGATCTGGATTGAGTGACCTTCTACATTGTTGTAGCTCTGTTTCATAGCTTCGAAACGGTGGGTCTTACACCCCCAACCGATAATTGTAGTGAGAGTTGTGCCATTACCGCATTATGACGTCAAAACCGGTTTTCTTATCAAGTTCTAAGTTAAAGCCTTTCTTAATTTCTGGTTTGCTTTCATGCTTGTATATGTTTATAAAACCCTATTGGGGTTGTGAATTGGTGTTGTTTATGGCTCGGTATGGTTTCTTGTTTTATGATATTGTGAGCCTATGGAACGGCTCTTGACATGAAATGCTTATATGTGTGTTGTTGGGTTGTGATTGAAGAAAAATAATGAAGCCTTATGGCTGGAAAATTTGGTAAACACAAAGGGCATGCTGCCCGAATTTTTACTCGAGATTTAGAAAACTATATTCTCGACTTGAGTAAAGGTTAAGTATTGAACCCTTGAATTTCCATGCATGAAACCCTATTGGGCGATAATTGGTTTGACTTTATGACTCGTTATCGAGTCTTATGGTATTTGTTTACATGTTCTAGGGCGTGACGATAGCTCACGACATTCTCCTGACGGAAGTGCATGAAATAGCACTTAATTGATTGGTGAGTGTACTACTCACTTGTGTGCTATTATATGGCTTTGATATTTGAACTGAGATGTTGTATGTTAATGGATTGAATGTGAGAGTGTACTTTATCACTCTCACTTATTGTTTCACATGTTATTGAAAAGTTAGTGAAAAAGTTATTGGAAAGTTATATGAACTGATATATGAAATGAAATACATGACTTGATATCGATTGGACAAGTATCCAACGACTACAAATGTTATCATTGAGCTCAACCCCATTGGTAGTTGATTGAATCGAGCCGACAAGGGTTTGGTCGTGACAATTAATGAGCCTTGGGTAAAGTTATAAGGAATCTTGTAGTATGAGAGACTCTTGATTCCGGTATACTCGAGTAATACCACAGTGCAAGTGTTTGGAGTGCGGGCCCGGTAGGGGGATGTTTGGTGGAAGGAATGGGAGAGAAGAGGGGTCTACAGTTGGTTACTTTTCAAACATTGACGGAGAGTCAATGAGACCGATCAAGAATTCAAACGAGGAAAAGGTCTGAGAGCCACCCGTATCCTTTTATCCTCATTATTAATGTGTGGCTTTATTTATTTTGGTAAATTGGACTGTTAAGCTTGATGTATCATGAACTTGGTTGCTTGAGTTGTATTCTCACTGGGCAATTAGCTCACCCCGTTCCTTTTGTTTTCCTTACAGGATATGACTCTTTTGGAATGAATTTTGATAAATGGTTGCCAAATGAACTAGATGAATGACTCTTTTATTGTATATAAAATGGACCCTAAATGTATCATTAGGGCCGTTTTCACTTTTGTTTTTGGCAAACCATATATATAGTGACTTTTGTATCACTTTTAAATTCAATTTTTTGGTTTGTAAAGGCTAAATGTATCGGGTATGTAATTCGATGTTTGGTTGGGTTCGGACGAGTCGGTTACTATTCATGGCCGACTCCGGGTTTCATTTTCTTTTATTTTGGGTTATTTTGCCCTTTTGCCTTATTTGCGCGCGTTAGAAGTTCCGAAACGTGAAAGATCGCTCTAATCTGATCCGTAGTCCTGGCGAGAGCTGGGCAGGCAGTCCGCTAACCTCTTTGGTTCGCCTTAGGGGAAAGTGGGGCTGTCACAGAATGCCCACAACATGTTGTTGTCGAAACGGCCACAACAATGTTAACACTATTGCTTGAGTCGTGCGTAGTACTGTCCTAAGAAATTATTTCATGAAATTGAAATGTCTCCTCAGGATTAAACAAGCTTTTTTCTATTTGTTGCGAACAAGAAAGACAAGCTTTCTTCTTGTTGCAAACTAGAAGGACCAGAACTAGCAAATTAAAACCAGCAGATATAGAGAGAAGATGAGAATAGAATTGTCAAAAAGGTATCAACTGACAGAAATAAAAGAGAGAGAGAGAACGAGAGCAGCTATCAGAAAGATATCAACTGAAGCTGCTGGGGTGATTTTCTGATAAGGGAATGGATCCTATTTATAGATTTCAGAATGAGGTGCAACCCTTCTCACTTCCGATGTGGGACAAAGACTGCAACTCTTCTCACTTCCCAATGTGGGACAGAGAAAGCAATACTTCTTATTTTTCGATGTGGGACAAAGAATATTTTTGAAATACTATATATTTTATAACAATCTCCTTCCTATTTTAAAAAAATTCTTTGGATAAAGGAAGAATTTTAAAAGTACTCTGCTTGATTTGGTTAAAATGTTATTAGATTGGTGTCTTTTGGACTATGAACCAAACATAGATTGATAAAACATGATCTACAAAATTATTGGTGAAATATAAATTTCTATGAACCAATAACTCTTGATGTATGACAGAGATTTTATCAATCACATTGCAACCCATAATTTGCTATTAATGCGGTTTTGCACTTTTAGGCCATGCGCCTGCCTGGTTATTTCATGAGAGCTCTAAAGATTTGACCAATGAATCTTATAGGAGCGGTCTCACTCCACTCTCATATAGGTGAATTCATCAAGTGTATATTCCTTTAAATATAGCTCCCTAATGGGATATGAATTTATTAAGAGTTTTAACTCATTCTCAATTACTCAAAGCACTTATTTTCGGAGGGACTTAAATTTGAAGTGTTTTACGATCAATATTGACTTGTTATTACCCATATGAACCTACTTCATAGGATCACCAATCACATAGGTTGGGTTACCATCTCTATTGACAATTTGTTGGTCGAAGTCCCATTTCTTTTGAAGTTTGAAGAATCAATTTTCTTCCTACGGGTTTAGTCAGAGGATCGGCCAAATTCAACTCTGACTTCACAAAATCAATGGAAATAATTCCATCTGTAAGTAGCTATTTTACGACATCATGTCTCAATCTCATGTGTCGACTTTTACAATTATACGATTTATTTTTAGTAATAGCAATAGCCGCGTGACAATCACTATGTATCGACACAGAAGGCAACAGATCCTTATTTAAAGGAATATTGGCTAAGAAATTCCTTAACCAATCAGCCTCAGAACCTGTCAACTCCAGAGCTATAAATGCGGACTCCATAGTTGACTTAGCAATGAATGTCTGCCTGGCTGACTTCCATGCTACTGCACCACCACCAAGGGTGAACACATAACCACTAGTGAATTTTGTATCATTTGAATCAGAGACCCCATTAGCATCACTGTATCCTTCTAGTACAGTGGGAAATCCACTATATAAAATACCATAATTTATGGTACCTCTCAAATATTTCATTAGTCTGACCAATGCAAACCAATGCTCACGATTGGGATTATGAGTATATCTACTCAGTCTACATACAGCATAGGCTATATCTGGTCTTGTAAAATTCATTACATGCATCAGGCTCCCAATAATCTGAGCATATTTCGACTGAGCAATTGGGTTACCATTATTTTTCTTTAATTGAGTGTTAGCATCATAGGAAGTGCTTATAGGTGTCACATCATAATTTTCAAACTTCTTAAGAAATCTCTCTGTATAATGTTTTTGTGACAACATTATACCATCATCTCTCCTTATGATTTTAACACCCAATATCATTTTAACTTCACCCATATATTTCATATCAAAATTGAAAAACAAAAATTCTTTAGTACTATTAACAATATTTAGACTAGTACCAAATATAAGCATGTCATCCACATACAAACTGATTATCACATATTGATCATTGACAATTTTAACGTATACACATTTGTCCATTTCTACAGACGAAAATTCGTCTTTAATCAATACTTGATCAAATTTCTCACGCCACTGTTTAGGAGCTTGTTTTAGGCCATAAAGAGATTTAGTTAATTTACAAACCTTATTTTCTTGTCCAGAAATGATACATCCCTCAGTTTGGATCATATAAATTT